>NC_056732.1:397554824-397792324 GCF_019279795.1 Protopterus annectens | reverse complement strand
AAAAGCTTGCACTATAAAGTTAGATAGTGTTAAAACTGTAGAATATATGTATAGATGTTAAAAGATGTGACTGAACATAATAATCAATGTTTCAAAGCCCTGTTCTTGAGAAAAGGTTTCAGTGAAACCTTACTATTTAGTCCAGGTGGTCTGTCAGCCTGAAATCTAATTATCCATTCTTGTTCTGAGGCTTCGGTCTTATTGTTCATGTTCCCACCTCTTTTATTTTCTTGTATAATGTGTAACACTAGAAATTTGAAGGTGTGTGTGGCTCCCTCCTTTATAACATGCATTGCTAACGCACTTGTCTCTTTTTTATTTTTAATGTCCCTTACATGTTCTAGGACTCTATCTTTGAGCAACCGATTAGTTTTGCCTACATAGTAGGCTGGGCATTTTGTACAGAGACCAAAATATACAACATTCTTACTATGACAGTCTGTATAAAAGTGTGTATCAATGCTGAACTTTCTAGTCAGGTGTGTATACTGCCCCCCTCCAAATATGAAGGGGCAGGCTGTGCACCTTCTACACGGAAAGGTACCTAGCCTATCAGACCTTGCATAGTGGTCTCCAGTTAACTTCTTGTAGCACAACTGTCTTTTTAATGACATGTTTTTAAAGGCAAAAGATGGCGTAGCCCCTATAACACCTTCTAGTTCATCCACATTTAACAATATGCTCCAATTATTTTTAATTATATACCAATCCAGTGGTCTGAGTGCCCAAGATAAAAACTAGTAAACCTAAAATAAGGCACACATGGAGCTCAGCAAAACAGACGACTGCTTTAATGAACAAGCACAAAAACAATCCACAGCAAGCTAAATCACAGCAGCACAGCACAGCAAACGAAATTGCAGAGCACAAGCAACAGCACAATAATGCTGTAAAGTTAATCCACATACATTTTCGTCACAGTAACTTCATCAGATACCTAACCTCTCTTCCTTTGATGAATAAATAAACTAATCTAATTCAAATGACCCAATGAGTGAACAAATTCATTTACACATGCAAAATGCATTGAAACACATGTGTGTGTGTGACAATAGGAGGTACTGCCTGCACAGCTAACTGGAATTTTGTAAATAATTATATGTCATTTGTGAATATCAAACTGATTTATACATGTCATTTGTGGATATCAAACTGATTTATACAAGATGCTTATGTTACAAATGTAATAGAACTGTATGTCATGTGTATATCAAACTAATTTGTACAGATGTTTATGATGAAAAGATATTTGTAAAGTGTTTGTGTTTGAAATGCATCCACAGTGTGCCCTACTCAGAACAGAAATGTACATGCACTATTGTAATTGTTTTAACAGAGGAAACTGGAAGGTTAATTTCAATTCAACAAACTTTAAAATATATCTGAAATTAAATCACATTACGGAGTAGGCCATAAAGTTGCTATCTCACAGGTTTCAATGCAGCCAGAGACACAAAGTCGGTACTAGGAAGCTTTCTGTATTGTCTTTGGGGTGAACTAATTTCTACTCTGGAAGAATCGAGGTATGCAATTGTTTTATGACTTCCACCACCTGCCACTGATCTGAGCAAAAGCCCTTATGTGTGCATTTTTACAGGTGCATGCTAAATCCTGTCAGCTTCCAGCACTGGGTGTTTGCATGGGAACTAGAAGTCAGATGGCCAGAAATGATGTCATTCTGCAAGCTATCCCAGAAGTAATATTTTAGATATTATTTTGAGAAGTTTCTTAGTGAGACAGAGCATTCTGTATTCTATCTTGGGCCTGATAACAAGAAGGCCCATTCACCACATCATCTGCCTCGCTCTCTTAAGTATGTATGTATGGAATAGTAATTCTCTTAGATTTAGTCAGGAATATAGTGAAGCTTAGTTTAGATTGTTTTTCTTTATTTGTATGAGTCTGTCCTTCAGTGTTATTTTAAATATTTCCTGTGATTTGGAACTCTGATGTCACTGTGAATATATACTTAGTATTTTCTTGTTCTTTTATTATTATTAAATATAGTTAAACCTTTCATTGTGGTTGATCTTTGTACAGCTATTTAAGTTTTGAGAGTATTTGCATATTTATTTGATGGTACTTTGTGGGCCACTCCTAATAGCTTTGCTCTTGGTCAAACTACCATTTGTATTAATATTAATTTCAATCAGTATATTGAGTACCCTTGGAAGAGACTTAAGATAGCAAGCAGGAGTATCTGGTGGTAGTGGTAACTACCTTATAGTCTGAGCAAGAAGGGGGCATAGCTAATAAACCTCTGGCAGTCTTTCCCAGGTGTATGTGCTTGTAAATCAAATCTCAAACAGAGTGCGTGTCAGCTACATGGGCAGGTACACGAAGCACTGGTTGGACAGAGAGGGTGCAGGAGATCTTGGCTTGGACACTGAGATCTCAACTCTACATTGGGGAGTCTTATTGGGGATCTAGAGAAAGAGGGAGAATCCAGCCCCAGACTGACTGTGTTCTCCATGTGCTCTTAAGGGAAATTGTGCTTGATTGTGATTGATGCAGAAAGCCGCATCTGGAGATACTCTGTGTATACCTGTTATTCTCTCAGTGGATGTTCCCCACAGGCGCCAATGGTGAGGACTGAGGCTCCTTGATTACTGGCCCAGAGGTTGAGGTTCGTCACGATATTTAATATATATATATATATATGTGTGTGTGTGTGTGTGTGTGTGTGTGTGTGTGTGTGTGTGTGTGTGTGTGTGTGTGTGTGTGTGTGCGCGCGCATGTGTGCATGTGTATATATAAATTGTTGCTCTAGACCTGCAATAATATGGTTTTGTCAAAGGGAGAATCTACATAAGTCATTAAACTTCTTTGAGAAAGTCACTGAAACTGTAGATGGCAACCATACAGTTCAGATAATATATCTGGATCTGACAAGGCCTTTGGCACTATTTCCCATGCAAGTGCACCATAGAAAGCAGAAATGTGACTACTGGTACTCCTCAGGGGTCAGTGCTGAGACCACTTTTGCATGGCATCTACTTCTCAGATCTCCAAACAGTTAAGGCAGACATATGGCTAACTAAATTTGCTGATGACTGCCTGCAAGTTGGATATTGTTAATCACTCAGCATCCGATATTGTGCTACTACAGAAAGGGCTAAATCATACAATCAGTGGTTTACTGGAAACAGATATACATTAAATGCAAAGAAGTACACCATTGTCACCTTCGGTAAACAAATCTTGACAGCAGTTTACAACATAGACAATTCTTCAGTCCAGACTTATACAGTCATCAGAGACCATTGTGACTTTGTAAACAACTCTTTATCCTTTGGCAACCACATTGAACAGCAGTCAAGAAGTACTTCTGTTTAGCCCTGATCAGACAGATTATAGAATATAATGCCCCATTTAATATGTACCTGTCCAAACACATGACAAAGCTAGAAAAAAAAAACAGAGGTTCCTAATTAGAAAGGTCACCGAACCAAAGATCCTCAGCCACTAAGGCAAGCTTGAAGCTCTATCTCCTATACTGTCTGTTCTTATACACCTGTACTGTTATTTACATCTAGTATTCTGTGCTGTTAAGGACCCAACCCTTCTTGATTTAATTCACCTCCATAAAACAAATGACTCCACAAACATTTGAACTAAAGGCTTGACTCCCCATTGACAAATAAGTACAACACCCTGGAGGGAGAGCTTTATTACATAAAGCTTCCCCCTTCTCTAGAATAATCTTCTGTGACATATAAAATTGGTGATACCCCATTTCCTTTAAGGCAAACCTTGATAATTGGATGTGTGTCCATAAATTCGTCTTATGCCTGACTTCTTTTGCCATCCCGAAGGCAGGAGGTGCCCTATAAATGCAGGTACGGCAGGATTATTATGGCCCATGGACTGACTCTTCCTTGTAAACTCTATAAATCTATGAATTGATGAAAATCACTTGTTTACCGTGGCAATATGGCAAGAGTGGATGGGATTCGTCTGGAAAAGCTGAAAGCACTGGGTATTGTTTTGGGTGTCATAGTTAATTTTTTTTTCAGTGCTGTGTAGAAGTCAGAGACAGTACCTTTGGAATGGCTGACTGAGGCAGTGGTCCTTATTTTCAAAATAGGCACTGAAGAGTGTTCTCAGATTACAAACAGATCACACTTTCCAGGCTCCCTGAGAACGTTTATGCAAGAGTGCTGAAAAGGAGACTTTGCCTGATTAGTGGACCTTTGATTTAGAAAGAGTAATGCTGATTCCATCTTGATTGTGGCACAGGGCATCAATTGAGTCCTATGACAACAGTGAAGGTGTCATAGGAATTTACTAATATGGTCTACATGTGCTTTGTGGAGCTTCAGAAGACCTATGACTATGTAGCTCAGAATGTGCAGCTGAAGGTGATAGATGAGTAAGAGTGACCAGGGTCCACTACTATGTGCCCCCCAGTCTCTGTATTTGTGAACTGAGAGTTGTGTCTGCATCTCAGCATTAAGTTGGATACATTCAAGGCAGGTTTTGGACTCCACCAAGATCCAAGATTGTGTCTTTCTCACCACCTGGTCCTAATTTTCATGGATAGGATTTTGAAGCATAATCAAGGTCTGAAGAGCATCCAGTCTGGGAACATGAAGCAGAGGTGTAGCTAGGGTTGAGCAAAGGGAGCCCATGATGTCATGGGGCACAGTCTTCAGTACCAGCAATTAGAAACTGAATGTTGGTACTGCATTTGCCAAAGTGCTTCAGTGTTCCATAAATGTTCTAGTGTAGTACCAGCATTCAGAAATGAATGCCGATATGGCATTTTCAGTCAGAGCAGAAATGCTCAGCAATTTCTGTGTTGTATTTAGCTGTAGTAAGCTGCTTGTATCATTTTAAGCAAGTGGTCTGTCACAGTTTAAAGAGAAAGGACATTTGTTCTCAAAGCTCAATGACCACCAGATCAGGGAACATCTCAGGGCTCCAGAAGAGCTAGCAATGGCTCCAAAATTAAGGTTGTGTCTTTGCAGCATCTAAATGATGATGTCCTCAACCAGTGTGAAATTTCTGGGTGGTAGCCAGAACCTGCAAATCAGAGGTGATAGTTCTCTCCTGAAAAAGAATGGTTTGATCCATGCAAGTGTGAGAGAAAGAGCTAGCTGAGATGGAGAATTTTAAGTATCGTGGTGTCATATTCATGAATGAGGGTAGAGGGAGCCAGGAAACTGATAAATGGATAAAAGCAGGTGTAGCAATATGTTGCTGAAGTTGGAACTGATTCACAAGATGAAGAAATCAGTTTATTGGTCAGTCAGTGTTCTCATCCTCACCTCTGGTCAATAGCTTGGATACTGACTAAAGGGATAAGATCATCAATATAAATGGTGGAAATTAGGTTCCTTTACAGGGTTGCTGGGTGAATGAGGATCGTGGCTATCTAGGAGGGTCCTGGAGTAGAATCACTGCACATCTGTGTTGACAGGGGTTAGTTAAAGTGCCTGCAGCACCTAGTGAGGATGCTTCTGGGCACCTTGCACAGGAGGTTAATAGGCACAGCCCAAATGGAGGAAGCCACTGAGGGGACTTAGGACATGCTGAAGAGATTACATTTCTCAGCTTGCCTGGGAATGCCTGGGGATCTTATAGGAGGAGCTGGGGACTATTGCTGAGGAACAGAGAAGTCTGTTTTGTTCTCAACTGGCTACCACCATAACCCTCACCAGGGCAACTGGGCTAGCTGAGGGATGGATGGAAAATGTGTGGCTCTATGGAGTATCTGGGAAGTTGCAAAAACATTTCAATTCCTTAAAAAAATTATTTCCATCCACTACTTTAAGCCTACGTGGTGACTAGATTGCCATGTGTCCTGTGTGCAATAAGTCTTCACGTCATCACTTCAAATGAAGTAAAGCTGGTTTTAGCATTGACCATACCTTAAATTTACATAAAAGTTCCTGTAAATGCTGCTCCTAAATCATTTCATTTTCATATAGTGCATTTTGTAGCATTTGTTTAAGGTTTAAATTGATATATACCATCCAAGCAGATTTGAGAAGTCATGCTATAGACATTATATAAGTTATGCATAACATTATGCTCACTCCTTTATAATTTCATTCAAAGAGTGTAGTCTTTTTGTGTTATACAAGTAAACCTACCATGCACAGCTGCCACATTTCTCGGGTGATTCTGGTAAGTCGCTTAGAGTTTCCAAGTAAGCAAATGAAGAGTGATGGAATCAGACCGAGGACTAAATGACAAGGCTCATTAACAGCTCATAGCCTTAGTGATCTATACAAAACTGCAACGACTGAATGAATCCCATAATACACAAGCACTTCCCTTAGCAGGTTTTTTTTCTTTTTAGAAGAATTGCTACATCTCAGTATAACTATTCATCAGGATTATCCAGCTGTTGCCATTATTAATGGTCAAATACAGTGAATCCACAGACTAAGCGTTACAATAACAGTAGGACCGTCCTTTGCTGGAGTGCATTCTGTATCTATAATTGTATTTATGCTACTTATTTCATTGTTTTGCCTAAGTCACAGACTACTAGAGACATATTAAATAGCAGTAATATCTGGTTCTAAATGAGCAAATGTATACCTTGTGCAATGTATAATTTATGTCATGTATCGTCCTTTTGTCTTGAACTGATATGCCCATTGTACTAGTACTAACTCCTTGGCTTTCACAACTAATAACTCAGCACTAGGCAGTGTATTCATCTGCACATGTTGGAGGGGTGCTGTTCACAAATTTTGGCCAAACTTATGTTATTTTAGGAAGTGAATGAAGGTATTCTTATAGCATTTTTTTCTTTACTTTTTGTATGTATTGATTATAAATTAAATAACCAGTATTGCTGTAATTAGAGTACCATTCTCTGCATTTACTACTGTTTATAGGATTAGCATTATAAACTGGTTTTACATCTGTTGAATCTGGATATCATTTTTCTAACTTCACTTGGCTGCTGTTATCGAACATGAATCAGGTCCTTCACGATAGTATTCTCATCTTATGTCGTTGCAAGAACTTTTTCCAGCCTGGCTGACTACCATAAGATAAACAACTATGACATTTGTCTTTACCATACTTGCCCATATTTGTCAGTTGTAGGGTCATCTTATTTTGTGGCATATTATCAGAGAAGATTTTACTACATCATGGGGGGGGGGGTAAATTATTATTCATAATGACAAAAAATATCTTTAGGTGTTAAGAAAAATGAACATGGAGCATACCTTATTAAACTGCTTAGTTAAATTAAATTTGATTTAAGCTTTGATGTCAGAATTCCAGGTGCTGTGTTTGTAAAATCTGACAGATGTAATGCTATAAAAGTAATTACTAACCATGTGTTTCCAAAAGCATAAACATTCAATTATAATGTGCTTGATTCTAAAAATAGGACTCCATCAGTCCTTGAGTTATATAAGCTAATAAGGATAGGTATAACCCTACACCAAAAGCCAAAACAGAAATCAGGCTCACCCACCACAGCACTTAAAATTTTACATTAACATTGAAACCCAGTGTAGAAAAGTTTAAGCAACTGAATAGCTCATTAAAGTCAATAGAGCTACCTTGCATAGTAAGTGCTCCACCCGTAAGAATGGTCTAGTACTGCAGACAAGAGATGGGCAATAGCTCCAGTGCATACCAGGCCCATCATACAGGTAGAGATGATCCCAGGCAATGAAGGAGAGATGAGGGCCAGCTGAGAACAACATACATGGACAGTCCCCTTCATGAACAGAAGTGGTCCCAAAGTAGAGTACTGTGCTTTGTTAGCCCTGCAACACAGTCTTCCTGCAACACACACACACTACACGCAGACATACACACCCATATACACATGCACTACACATATTCTACATGCAGATGCACACACCCATATACACATGCACTACACATATAACACATGCAGATGTGTACACCCATACATCCACTGCATACATTCTACATGAAGATGTATGCACCCATATACATATGCACTACACACATACTACATGCAGATGTGCACATCCATATACACATGCACTACATACATACTACATGCAGATGCACACACCCATATACACATGCACTACACATGTACTACATTCAGATGTACACTTCCATATACACATGCACTACACACATATGCAGATGTACACACCCACATACTACATACAAATGTACACATCCATATACCATGCATTACGCATGTACTATATGTACACACCCATCCACACATGCAATACACATGTACTGCCTGTAGATGTACCATCCATATCCACATGTATTACATACACTCTATATGCAGATGCACACACCCATGTACACATGCACTACACATATACTACATGCAGATGTACACACACATATTCACATGCACTGCACAAGTCCTGACTGCATGCAGATGTACACACCCATATACACATGCACCACACACGTACTGCATGCAGATGTACATATCCATATACACATGCACTACCCATATATGCGTGGACACATAAGTGTGTATGCATCTCTTACTCTTTGTCTCTGTATCTCTGTCTCTCACTTTTTATATGTGTGTGTGTGTGTGTGTGTGTGTGTGTGTGTGTGTGTGTGTGTGTGTGTGTGTGTGTGTGTGTGTGTGTGTGTGTGAGCATGCACATGCATCTGTGAATGCATAGGAACATAGGAAGAATACTAGGTAAGCGATCACAAATGCCATAACAGACCTAGCCATATACACCTTTAAGTAGACAAAAAAAGTTCTTGTCACCCTTTATGAGCACTTAATAGTACACACCCACTAAATCAAGCAGGGCCACATACAATAACCCTGGTGTAAATTTGTGTCAGCTGATCCAGTCATCAAGACAAGCCTTAAAGGCAGACAAAGTAGAATTTTGCTTGACCTGTAACAGCAATTTACTCCATAGGCTGGGAATACATTGCATTAGAACCTATCTTTCCAGCAACTCTTTTTTGTTGGTGCAAACATGTTTTACAAAGAAATAGAGGTCATATAGGACCGAACCTTTCATTGTTCAAAAAGTGATACAAAGATCATCCTGGAGCAATTAGTAGCCACTGAGTATAAGGAGAATTGTGCTTAAGTATCAGGAGAGTTGAAAATTTTAAGGACTTTTAAGTTTTTGGTTCAAAATCATTAGGACCTTTCTAGTTGCGCAATATGCCTGGATTTGCACATGTCAAAGGGGGCAATGAATTCAATCTTGGGCCTGATAAGAGATAAGTACAGAGTTAAAATGGCTTCTTTCAAGCATGAAGATATCCCCTTGAAAATTAACTGAGCCAGATAGAAGGGTTGATTCACTATGGTCAAAACAAGATGATTAAATGAGGGAAAGTTGTTTACATAAGTACCCAGGTCTCTTATGACGGTATCTATTTGAAGAGGACAACCACTTATAACATATGAGGAGGGAACAGCTTTTTTCCAGTTTTTTGCATTTACATTGAGGTCATTTCCAGACCTTTTTTAGCAGTTTAGTATCAGTAGATGAGTGGATGGTTGTGTGCTATGTATATATCTGAGTATGTAGATGTGTGAATGTGTACCTCAGAAAAAAATGAAACATTTGATATTGTAATGCTATTTTGTGGGAATGACCTAGGTTTTAGATAACATTATGGCAACATTTGATAAGATTATGATATAATCAAGTGACTTTAATTTACTTTCCAAGAAACAAATACAGTCCTGTAGCAATCTCAACTCTGCCATGAATTCTTAGAGTGGAATGAAAATGTGATACTTTAAAAGGTGAGCTGATTGCAGTAGATGCACACCACACATTTCTAAACAGCAACAAACTTCTGAGTCTGTTTAATGTGAGAAAATGTATCTCAGCTGTAATGCTGAATGAGTTACTCAATGGTCTGCTGAACTGTGTCCTTCCTGCGAAATCCAGGGGTTGCCAAACCCCGCTGTTCTTCAAATTTTTTTTATCAGTGATAATCAATGCTTGCCTCATATGACTATGAATTTTAATGCGGCTACCATGAAAAGGTCAGGCAGACCTTTTAACTTCCACAAATACGTCTCAGCTGTTGCACTTTTTATTATGTGCTCCAGTGTTGACTGCCAATGCAACAAATGTTGCATTACTCTGTTTCATGCAATAACTGCACCAGTTTCCAGTCTCTGATTGGTATATATATATATATATATATATATATATATATATATATATATATATATATATATTAGCTATATATCAATATATATATATATATATATAGAGAGAGAGAGAGAGAGAGAAAGAGAGAGAGAAATTATATATATAGATATATAGATATAGATAGATATAGATAAATATAGAAACATGGACATTCTTTGTTTGCCATTCTGTTATTTTAGCTGCAAGACCGTGTCAGGAAAATATATATTTCATCTTTGAAATCATCTTTTTTAATATGTGGTATTACAGTGATTTTGATGTGTTTTTGCTCTGTTGTTCATCTATTGCTACCTTTGACATTTGCAAGTGATTTCTCATTTTACTCCTAGTGAGAATAATTGGGATCATACCATAGATAATTTGAGGGGACCCATGCATGGGATACAGCATTTAGAAGTTTCCCCTGTCCATTAGTAGCATAAGGAGGGCAGTCCTGGGGTACATTTTCTGTTTCCCATCCATAGATCCAAGTCCCACTTGAGTATGGAGAGGGATGAACTCTGTTTTATGTGGATGGGGAGTCTATTCTGGAGCAGCAGTATCCTCTGCGAGATGCACATGTTCCTCCAAACCATTTTGTTGATATTGCAGAAGAGTTTTAGTTCCCTAGACTGAGTATTTATGATGTCATTTGACTTGCTGATGTGCAGTAAATCCATCTGTAATGGGTTGAGGATGCCTTGTATGCCAGCCAGAGGTCAGATCTTAGCAGTCTGTAGCTTACAAAGTATAGTGACAGGGCTTTGAGTTGGTCCGTGTAGGACATGTTGTTTAGGCCTTGTATCCTTTTAGTAAGATATCTGTGGGTGTTGCATGTGTCTGGACAGATACATCCCAAAGGGGGCATTATAATAAATGATTGGTGTAACAAGGACTGAGTATGTTAGACATAAATTTCTTGTATTTCAATAACAGTGTCAAACTTCATCTTAAATATAGCCAAAGAAATACTCTAACAAACTGAAGCAAGTATCTTACTCAAAGGTTTAGAATTTTGTTTTGCATTATCTAATGATCTCTTTTACAAGTGTTATAACATATTTTACATAGTTTCTTTGTGTCCTATTTAGGCAATGTAAATCTGTATTGTTTTTGGGGCATGAGTACCTTAAATGTATCTGCTGGAGCTTTTGTACCCAGGCTTCTGCTGAAAATGTGCTTTGCCCAGTTGGACTTTCCCATTCAATAAATACAAATAGGTAAGTAAGTAAATAAATAAATAAATAAATAGAATGGGAAGGGAGTATACTGCTGTTTATTTTAAATATTGTTTGTATGTCTGTCTCATAGAATGTGAAAAAAATGTTGTTAAAAGTATTTGTTGAAGTAATAATGGATTATTGTATGTTCTGAACCATTTACCACCACTTTCTCTACCAACAGTTCATCTAAAATCATAATGTTAAAACCGCAAAGCTGAAAGCCATATAATTGATTTCCAAATTAGTCTTTGACCAGAGGTCTGATTACTGAAATCAAATTTTGTTTTTTTGGTGGAGGAGTACAGTGGTGGAGTGGATAGCATTGTCACCTCACAGCAAGAGGCCCCCCAGTTCAACTCTTTGCTGGGGTGTCTTCTGTGCAGTGTCTGCATGTCCCCCCTATGTTTTCATGGGCTTCTTCCCACATTCCAAAGGCATGCAGTAGGTGGACTGGACAATCTAAACTGTGTGGATCCACCTGGTGTTGTGAACTTTGGCTCTAGATGATTGTCACTGTTGAAGTGGCTCCCTAATCACATATGCAAAAATGGGAAAAGGGGCTGTAGATGGATGGAATTCCTATTTGCATGATGTCAGTTATATGTGTGTATATAAATGCATATATATATATATATATATATATATATATATATATATATATATATATATATATATATATATATATATATATATATAGTTTACTATCAATATGTTGAAGGTCAGAATAATTTTCTGACCCACATATCGAAAGTAAACCTTGAAATTTAAAATATAGAACAAGTTAAATGTCGAATCAGCTGAAAAAATTCAGCTGATTCGACATTGTTTTCGAAAACATCTCCTGATGTTAGCTATAGCAGTTCACTTTACTTGATCTCCTATACCTAACATCACGTTTTTCTAGGGGGGGCAAGCCTCCCCCTGCACCCCCACACCCCTTGCTAACTATATATTCCAACTCCAAGATCGCACTACAGTGAGGAAAGGGATAAATTTCCCTAACCTCACTGTACCGCAATCTCTGTACAATTCTTCAAAAGTTTATATTAGCAAATGCACACTGCATTCACTAATATAAACTTTTGAATATTGCGATGTTCACCCAGATGAAACTTCGAACATCTGTAGTTTGAAGTTTTCATATGGGTACGTCTCAACTTGACATTTTAATAATAAATATATATATATATATATATATATATATATATATATATATATATATATATATACACACACACACACACACACACACACACACACGTGTGTGTGTGTGTGTGTGTTTGTGTATGGATCTACTTTATATTGTCGAAAAGCCACTTACGCGAAATTCATAACGTCAAGACCACTTTGCAGAAACGGCATGTTACCAAACATCTGGAACATCACAATTTCACTCCAGGAAATAAACCACTGGGCCACAGTGGTAAACTTTGCCCTTTTCTCCTCTATAGTACGATCTCAGAATTGGTATATTTAGTTAGGTGGGTGTTGGGGGGGGGGTGCAGTTCCCAGCATGGGTGGGTTTGATTTGCTTTGGTTTCTTTTTTGTTAGTGGACAAGTAGTTTGTTTCCTGGAGTGAAATTGCGATGCTCTGGGTGTTCAATAATATGTTGTTTTGGCAAAGTGGTCTCGACATTTTGAATTGCACATAAGTGGTTTTACAACAATATAAAGTAGAGCCACACACACACACACACACACACACACACACACATATATATATATGTGTATATATATATATATATATATATATATATATATATATATATATATATACATATATATATATATATATATATATATATACATACATATATATATATATATATATATATATATATAAATATGCCCAACTAACTTTACAATTGTCAACCATCCTATAAAGCTACCACCAGTATTAAAGGCATTAAAGGCCTTCAGAAACTAGAGTGGCAGAAATATAGACAAAGTCAGAACCTTTGGCATAGCCCACAACTGGAAGAATATACTCAGCTTACATGATTCTAACACAGAAGCTGTAAGCCTAACGAACTTTCTATTCCAACTGCAAGACAAATTCTTCCCACTTATCCATAGACTTTATAAACCCACTAAAACTGAATGACTATTGACTGAATTCAAACATCTTTTAACTCTAAGGAATGAAGCATGGCAAAAATGAAAGCAGAACCCCACAATTGACAACTGCACCTCCTTTATAGTATTGTGGAACCTAGATAAGCATTTCATCAGAAGGCACTAAGGAAATCTCCAAACAAAGAAACCTTCCCTCAAACACATTTGGAAAGAGGTTAACCTACTTAGAGGAAGAAAACCTCCTCATAGACAAGCACCATTCCATGTGGTACAACAAAACTTTCTCCAGAATATTTCCTTAAAGGATTTACCAGTCTCCCATCAAAAACTCCACACCTCCCACAGATCATGCATTGCCCACTCCACTCTTCCACTTAAATGCATATGCTCCAAATAAGTCACTATTCTATTTGCAAATATTTCCATTGACATCCCTCTTGGATCTGACAACATAAACCTCTGGTTCATATATCACTGCAGAGAGTATGTATGTCTTCCTCTTATCCACATATATAATCTATCTTTTACACAAAACATCTCAACAAACAAATCACAACTCTTATAGTGGTCTCCTTATAATTGCCCTATTTATAGAACAAAGGCATTTGACCTCATTGACCACTATATTCTCCAAAACAAACTAGTTGAAATTGATTATTAGTCCAGACACCACTCCCTGGTTTAAAAACTTCCTTACGGACAGACACTTCAGAGTTAACATGGAATCCATCCAATCAGAATATACACCTATTACCAAAGCTGTAATACAATGATCTATTCTTGCCCCCCTCCTTCTCCATATTCACTAACAAACTTCCTTGTGACCCCCCCATCTTCTACTTATCATCTATGGTGATGACATGGTCATTTACCAATCAGGTCACTCTCACACCAACATTCATTGCCAACTCCAGTAAGTCTTACATGAGCTCCATCAATGGTTCATGAACCATAAGCTACATCTCAACCCCTGCAAGACCAAAACTATGATTTTGGAACTCCACATAAAATTTACCAAGCACCCAACTCTTTAACTGTCGTTGACCTACACAACCATACCACAGAGGCAAGCTCTACCTTCAAAAAACAAGGTATATGGTTTGATAAGTCATTAAACTTCCATTTCTACATAGACAAAGTGAGAACCAAATAACACCCCCCCCCCCATTGTGGGCCAAAAAAAGGTCTCCCCTTTTCTATCACTACTAGCCAGGCTCCCAATTTTTGCTTCTACCTCCAAGAAAAACATTGTCACACTCCAAACTATCTCTGACAGCTTATGCTGATTCATTAGAAACTCACCCCTCTGTGAGCATCACTATATCACCCTAGAAAAAAGACTAACAGCTACCCATAAAACAGAGTTCTAACCTACTTTAAGGATAAGGATCCCAACTTTACAAACTACCCAAACTCCACACATTTACTCTCCTTGCAACTGGACTGCTTGAAAAAACTTCCTCATATAGCTAAGATGTTAGTCATAATCTACACCAACTCTCATTGCCCCTAGAACCAAATTCCACAGCCCTGCACATGCTTTATCCTCTTAGGTACCTACTCTTTGGCAAGCTCTTCCCATTGACATCAAGGAAATCAGTGCTTATTCGAAATTCAAAATGCTACTCAAAAAGCACTTCTTCATCCAAGCCAAATGCTCCTGCTTAAACACAGGATGTATCACCTAAGCTATCACCTTTCCACTCTCTTCACCTCTCTCAAGATTTACTAAAGATTGACCCACTTTAGAAACTTATGTATAAACTGTACATTGCACGTTGCTTGACTGTACATTGCACCGTGCTTGTTCACTAGAATATATATACATTTTTTTCTAAGTAGTCTGAACTACTCTGTTATTGCTTACATTTCTGTATTTTTTTCTTTGTGAAATGTTTTCTATTTCACCTGGGCTGAGGCTAAAATTGTTCAGTATTGATCAGTGCACTACCCCAGTAAACAAATATAAAAAATGTGTGTGTGTGCATATAAATATGTGTATATATATATATATATATATATATATATATATATATATATATATATAGATATATAGATATATAGATATATATAGATATATATGTATGTGTAAAATTTAGAGAAAATTAGTTAATGTGGTTTAACGCTTTTCCGTTTTGGCAAAGTGCCATTTTGGAGAAGTGTAAATTCAGAGTTATGGTCTCGGCAAAGTGTGGGTCGGATAACTGTACTTTTGGCAATGTGAATGTGATCCATATATATGTATATATATATATATATATATATATATATATATATATATATATATATATATATATATATTTGTGTGTGTGTGTGTGTGTGTTTAAACTTTAGGATCACTCTACCTTGATGTAGGGGGAATACTCAGTGATACCATAGTCTCTGACATATCTCACCCCAAGCCCTTATGTGTTATTAGACTATGGCATTCAGTCACTGCAGTCTTTAGACATTGTAGTCTTGAGATTGTGTGTTTAAACTTAACTGTGTGACTAGATAAAGTGATGGTAAACCATTCTAAACATTTATTTATCTGCTTGCTTGCATATAAGTGAACTAACTGGACCACAAGCTTCCTTTTTATCCACTACCTTGTCGCAATAAAAATGATACAACAAAAATATAATGTAACAAGCAGAATTTAACTTGTACAGACTGGCATTAAGTTTGCTTTTGCCTTACAGATATAGTATAATACTGCTGCACAAGAAACCACTAGGTGCCATGAATGACTATGTTGAGTATAGTCACTTACGAAGCAGAGTGAGTTGATAAAATCAGATGAAAACTGTCTTTTATGTAAGAATTCCTGGGCGTCTAGAGGTGGAATCAGCAATACACAGTATTTTCACCTGCTTTATAAAACTTAAAAGGGCAGAGGCATGTTTGAAGTCATTTTGAGAAGTCTACATTTGTGGCCCTCCAATTGAAAAGACTCTGAATGAACACAGTAGAAAATATTAAAGGATGTATAACAAAATGGAATCAAATAGAAAAAAATAGATCTAAGTGGTCTGGTCAATGTTTTTATTCTAGAAGTCTGTAAATTACCAGACATTGGTCCAAGTCAATTATTTAATGATTAATCTACAAATTTGCCTGGATCAAGACACAGAGGAATGGAGCACTGACTGCCACCCAGATGACCAGTGTTCAACTTTAGCTCTGGTATTGGAGGAATCAGACAGGGAGGGGGAGGAGTGAAGGGGGAAATGGCACAATTGCCTTTACTCTGAGGTAAGGAGAGTAGCGTGCACTTGAGACTATATTGGACAGTGCAATCTCCCTGATTGAGACCGCTACTCATACTTAATGAGCAGGGGCAGGGCTGCTTAGAGGGAACACCCCCTGCAGAAATGAGGGAACATCCTCCTCCATCCCTCAAATGGATGCTGTTCCACAGCACTCCATTCAGTACATGCAGGAGTTAGGATATAAAATAAAAACATTTTCAAACCACCCCTGATGGCTGTCTGAATGATGGGTCTGTCCCCATTGACCCTCACACTGCTGATGGGGAACAGGAAATGATGACAGTCGAGGTAAAAAGAACAAAATGAATAAATAGAGCAATGTGCAAATTTTAACTCTGGTCCTCAGGAGTCTTGGAAGCCAGTTCATTTCACTACTGCAAGAGAAGTGGCTATGACTTTATTTTAAATCATGGCACTTGTGTTCACTACTTCTGGTGTACCATTTTTTTTTTTTGCTATTGCTGAATGCAAACCTGATTGTGAGAGAATCATTTTCACTGTAATACTGCTGTTAAATATTATAGCAATAACCCACGCCTGGGTGTGGGTAATGCTGGATTTACCCACGGTTGGCGTGGTTTGGTCCCAAGGGCGAAGCCCGAGGGACCAAACAAAGACAACCGTGGGTAAATCCAGCATTACCACACCCAGAAGTGGTTATTACTATTATAATGACATTATTTAAGAAAAGAAATAATTACTTTTCTTAAATAATGGCATTGTATAATGCCTCTTTGCTGCCCTTCCGCAGCTGTCTGGTGTTCCGCGGCAGTTCTGATGTACTGCGCATGCCTCGCAGTACATCAGAGCTGTGGGCAAAAGCAACGGAGAACGCAAGATCTCCGTTGCTTTTCTATCTCGCTATGTTAAATGGGTTTAACATGGCGAGACAGCTTTAAAATAAGCAGCGGAGATCTCCGTTGCTTATTTTAAAGCTGTCTCGCTATGTTAAACTCATTTAACATAGCGAAATTTAAAAGCAACGGAGATCGCAAGATCTCCGTTGCTTACTAATGTCGCTATGTTAAAGGAGTTTAACATAGCGAGACAGCTTTAAAAAAGCAACGGAGATCTCCATTGCTTTTTTTAAACCTGTGTTGCTATGTTAAACTCTTTTAACATAGCGAGACAGTGTTTTATACTAACGGAAAAGTCCGGGCGACCGGACCTTTTTCCGTTAGTATATTGAGGGATTTACAATGGGCACGCTGGTTGGGCTGGCCAATCAGCATGCACGTTTTAGAGTAGGCATTGTATAATTCGTTATTTATATTTCATTTGGCTCATTCACTCACCCCATCTGGTCCTGCTATTGTTTTGTTGATTGCTGATTGGCTGGTGAAACTCTGATTACTGTTGAAAATGAATTGCTGTTTGCAACATTGCACTCTGTCTGACAAACTACATTGGGTTGCACAGTGGCAATCTGCTGCTACTTTGTTCTGCTGATTTAACACTGGACCTGGCCTCTTTCAAACCCAGTTACTACAAGGGAAGTGGTTATTAGTCTATATTTTATTATATTTTAAATCAAAGCAGTTGTCTTCATTGTACTGTTAGTGTGCCTGTTATCTTTTCTTTCTTATTCTGCTAAATATAACATTTCTGCTTGTGAGAAAAGTGTTTCACTGTAACATTGCTGTTAATTATGGTTATTTATATTACAAATAAGCTCTATAACAAAAAAAAATTCTAAAGTCCTTCAGCAAGTTCATTCACATTAAAAACTCTATCAAAAAGATCAGCAAAGAGCTAAAAACTGTCATCAGGAAGATCAAAATAAAACATTATTTTAAAATTAACATTGGACATTAAGGATAATTATACATTCTTCTTTATTTACATTATAAAATTAAGAAATAACAGTGTACCAAACTAACTCAAAATGGCATTACCCACTCTGATCCTTTTGACATAGCTAATATAATATGTAGGACTGACTGCTGTACTAATGGACAGAGGCAGCTCCTAAATGCTTTATCCCATGCATGGGTTCCTCTCAAATTATTTATGGTATTATTCCAGGTATTTTCTGTAGGAGTGATATGTAATTATCGACCATGGGATGGGTAAGGTCTCTAATCAAATGGTATAGGTTAATTCAAGCACAAGAGAAATTGGTCAGGCTCAAAATGGCCTGCAAGGGAAGCTAGTCTAGTACTTACCTATGAACTATATACTTGCAGGCAAATTTATTGTCAGGATTACCACACGCAATTTGGAATTCTGCAAATGCCCGAGTCCCCCACATACCCCAGTATCACCAAGGAACATGTTCTAACTCTGCTTGATAAAAACAAAAATACTACTTCCATGGGCCCAGAAATTAAGCTGGATAACTAATAAGTAATGCCAAATATACTCTCACTTAACTCCCCCTGAAGTTAATGTAAGCTTACTCTCAGGGTATTCCCTTAAGTAAGTAGAACAGCTGTTTTGATGCTCTTATATAAAGGGATGTCCTACCACAGACCCTGGAAACTACAGACTCATAACTAGCCTAATTTGGCAAGGCATCAAATACATCGTATCTGTCTTCATAAATTATGATATTAAAAATCTCATACAAATAAACCCTCAATAGTTAGTTTTCTCAAGGGTAGGTCATGTCTAGTTAATCTAGTAAATGTCTTTGAGAAGGTCATAGAAGTGGACAGTGGTCATTCAGCCCATACTACATATCTGGATATTTATTTATTTTCCTTTAGAGAATGGGTAACCTGTACATCACCACAATGTGTGGAGAATGAATGTTCTACAGCAGGGTGGTAATGTACAAGTAGACAGATAAAAAAATGTGTGTGTAGGAGAGAGAGCGTAAGCAGGTGAGGGAGACACAGGTACATAGTAACAAACAGGCAGTCCATCAGTAAGCATTCATGTCACAATTTAAAATAAGAAACTCCAATTACTGGCATTATTGACTAACTTTAATCCTCATTGATTTACCACCAATTCAATCATACTATGTGAAGAGATTAGCACTATGCGGCAAAATCAAGGGGTTTAATGAGGCAAGAGGGGAGAGCAGTTGTAATGCCTTGCATTCTATGATTTCTTTTCCATTCATTTGCTCACAATGAAAAATCTGAGGTGTATTCACTTAAAGTAGCTTTAACAGCTGTGCCTATGTATGCATTAAATACTTGCATAACTTATATTTTTAATGCAAAATGCATCCTCCAACAACAATTACATATGTTATTGCAAGTCTGAAACATTAGTTCAAAAAGCTACATATCCAGTAGGTATCACTCAGTAAAATGACACTCCATCCTCTTTCTGAACCTCACAGTTACCACTGCTGTACCACAAGGCTCTGTGCTTGCCCCCCTCCTTAACATTCTTATCAACACCCGCCGGACATCCAGACAACAGACCACCCTAATACAGTACACAGATAACTCCACACTCATTTGCACATCTGACAACATGGGACATCTCCAAAAAAATACTCAGAAAGCTTTAACAGCCACTGAAACATAGCTTTGTAACTCACATCTCATGCTAACCCTAAAAAAATGCTACTACTGTTTTTTCTCCAAATCCATCATGGAAAAAAATTTTGAAGTCATCTCTCGATAATACAACAATTAAAGTCACTTCTCATAGCAAATTATTAGGGATGATAGTGGATGATAATCTTAAATTTGACCTGAAAATACAAAATTGCATAAGAAAAACTCATCAAAAATTAGGGATGTTTAATAGAGCCAAAAACTTTCTCACCAACGTAACTAAAACTACACTTGCCACTACTTATCTCCTCCACACACTTCTTTATGGTGCTCCCATTCTAACTAAACTTCAGGCATCACAAAAATCAAAAGTTGAACAATGCTATAACAATGTCGTTAAGTCTGCCACAAATACCCCTTTCAGAAACCGTGGCCATATCACATTAAAAAGCCTAAATTGGTTAGAACTGTTCCATCAACTAACATATACACAGCTTCATACCACCTATAAAATTATGCAGCAGCTATACCTTGTCCAGCACTTAAGAACATTCTACACAACTATGTTCCCATTCGATCATTACAATCTAATGACCAACAACTCCTGTCTGTCCACAAACCTATCAGTTCTGCTGGACATTGTCTGCACTCATAGCATGTTGCTAAGGCCTAGAGATCCTTAACTGTATCCATCCCTCTCATTCTTCAAAATCATTCTGAAAGACTTCCTAGCCAAACACTGGCTCTGTTCTTGCTCAACACCAGGACAAACTATATCCCTAAATGTGATGAGGTGTACATTACACCTCCTTACTCTCCCTTCTTCACTCACTTTCTTACTTTTGTCAGTTTCTCTCCCCTGGCTTACTCTCTAAATATACCATAAGCCTGCTTTTCTCTCGCTTCATATTGTAATTCCTGTTTGTATTATACAAAGTTACCTTTAATTTCTCTATAAACTTTTCCATAAAATTTCTCTAAATGTTAAATCATTGTCATATAACTTGTATCTATTCTTAACCAATGTTTTCATATTGTGTTTAATTTGGTATAATTATTTAAGCTGTAGACCCTTTTTGTGTTATTTCTGAAGATTGTAAAATTATTGTTCTTAAAATGTTTTGCAATACTTTGGAGCTTTTTCTCCCCAGCCCTCCCCTGAAAATGGGTTCCTACCCAGTCAGACCTTCCTGGTAATCAAATGTCAATGTTGTTGTTTGTCTTTTCGGATTTTCCCGGTAAGGGGTCGCCACAGCGGAACTCCGGTCCGCTAAATGATTGGCAGTAGATTTTTATGGTGCCGAGTTGCCAGCCCGACACCCAACCTTCAGCAAAGGCAAGCTCAATTATGCATGTCTTTCGGAGGCCACTCGACCATGGGGAGGACTTGCAGACTCCACACAGAAGGCACTCCCCACACACTAACTGAGAATCGAATGGGAGAACATCTTGCTGTGAGGCACCAATGCAAACGCTGTACCACCACAGCTATACTGGTAATCAAATGTCAATAAATAAATAAATAACAGTTGTATGGACTATTTTACATCAAAATATATATTTAAAAAAGTATCTAGTCATAAAAAAATAAATAAAACAAATACAAAACAGTTTAACAGCAGCCCATTTCTACATTCAATAATGTCTTCCAAGGTGAGTGTTACCGCAAAACATTTCTGGCAGGTTTTATTTCCCCATAACACATAACCTGGCAGGTATTATTGCTTGCTTGATTACAGGAAAGTCCAAATGGACAAAATGTATTTTCAACAGCAACCAGGGGAGAAAATCTCCACATTAAATACTTTCTTTTACAGACAATTAGTGTGATAACAATACAAATATATTACATAACACAGAGCCATATATAGTTTAACAGTTGATCACCATGTTAAGTACACAATACAGTGTTCACAATGAGCTAGTCACACATATCCAAAGTACATTCAGCATTATTTTATAGTTTAGGTATAAAGTCACATTGAAATTTTAGTATAGGCAGCAGCTAAACATGCACATATATAATTCAGTTATTCATTTGCGACATGTAAACAGGTGTCAAAGTGTGAGGATTTTATGATATTTGATTTCTGCATAAGGAATGGACTTAGTGATGGTGATGGTTTAAGAACAGGATTGCTTTGTTGACATGTATGACTTCACTGAGATTATACCACATATGTGGGAAATGATTAGACTAAAAAGGGGGCTTAGTAATGGGAGTATTACACATGTGGGACCATTTTGTTGACAAGAATGTTTTCAAGGAGATTTTAAATAGTAGCAAGAGGAGATGTTTCTACTGTTTATTAGGAGATAGTTCCACAGTTCAGCAATGTTCATGGACTACAGGCAGTCACCATTATGATTTTTAGATTGTTGAGTAGGTAGAAAGTGTTGATACAGTAAATGTAATTATCAGTTTAGTAGCTGCCTGATGGCAGAACATCTGTCTGGGCTGTGGGCAGTTTTGATGTGAGTGTAGGATGATAGACAACGTAGCTCCAGCCAGTTAAGAGACTGAAGTACAACAAAGTGATGTGCTTGATTAATTTGTTTACTTGCAAATTTTGCAAACTTATTATATGATTGCAACAATCTGATCAGCAGAGAGGACTGTAGGTTAGCCAAAAGTGATGAGGCAGAGATAAAACTGGGGAGTAGATGGATTTAAGCTATGATGTTATGTGCATAGTCTGATAGAAAAGGTATGTCATAACAAAGAACTCATAGGTTAAGGTTGATTGCATCATTTTGGATTTGCTGGCTGAATCTTATCTATGGTCAATTACTATGCCAATTGTTCTGTATTTTGTACTAGGTCAGTTCTAGTATTATCAACTGATAATCATTTTTAAGTTGCAGTAGTGTGACTGTTGGATTGGAAGTGGAAATACCAACAGCCTAGTTTTCTTTGGATTAGATTGCTCTAACCAGTTTTCAATTATTGTAAAAGAATGCTGTAGATAATCATGGGGCTGTTTGACTGTAGAGCTTGCACTTATTAGTGTTGAGTTGTCTGCATACTGGATTATATTTGCTGTATGCATTTTATTTATAAATATATTAAAAAGTAATGGTGCCAATATTGAACCTTGTGGCACACCTTATGTTGTTTGCTGAGTAGCTGACACCTCATCAGACCCATGTACACACTGTCTTTGGTGGCGGGTCTGTATTAGAACACAGAACATTCAAAATTTCAAGTGCTCTAATATCGAACCCTACGAATTGAAAATTTAAAACATCGAACATTCAGAACAGCAAATTTTTTCCTAGGGAAAAAATTTGCTGTTCCAAAACACATACACACAACACAAGCACACCAAACAAACAGCAATCCACACACATACACCTAAACTCTTACACCTAACCCTACACTAAACTATACATACACCACTAACTATCCACTTACCTTAACCCAAATCCTAACCCTAAGGTCTGTCACTATCGCACGGTCACCTCACCCACGCCCTAACCCTAACTCACCTATCCCACCCTAACCCTCACGTCCACACAATCGCACACTTACCTGATCAGTGCCCTCACCCTAACTCACCTAACCCACCCTAACCCTCACGTCCACATAATCATACACTTACCTGAACCCGACCCGTAACTTTCCACCACAGCGCTGAAAATACCAAAGCAACAGAAATGGACAACCAAATTCTTTCCCTAGGAAAAAATTTGGTTTTCTGTTTCTTTGATATTTCTTTGAAAACAGGTCGCTATTAGAACACTCGAAATTTTGAATGTTCGGTGTTCTGATATAGACCCTTTGGTGGCTATAGTATATTTAAACCAACTGACTGTATTTATTGTTTGTGAGGCCCAGTTGCTGAAGCCTATTATGGGATGTGAATATGTGTTGAATGCTTTGGATGAGTCTAAATACAGGGATGCAACCATTTCACCTTGATTTTTTTCATGATCATAGTTTACTGAAGTTAGTAATGCTGAGGTCTGGTCTAAATCCATGCTGTGTTGTGGAAAGTAGTAATGTGGTCAAAGGATTTGACACTCTTCCCTATGATGGCACTGTAAATAAACTAAATGTTGACTCGTACATGTTAAGGTGGACAACAAACTGGTTGAAAGCTAGAACTCACATAGTTAAAGTGACAGGAGCCACCTCAGAAAGCAAAAATATAACTAACAGTCTACCCCGTGACTCTGTACTGAGACCCCTCCTTTTTGGTATATATTTCTCTGATTTCCAAACTGTAAACCATAACCTATGACTAACTTTGCCAATGACTATAAATTGACTTTTATTGTCAGATCACCTACCGATACAAAATCATTACAGCAGAAACTAATTCTTACAAATTAATAGTGTACAAAAAAGGTTAAAACCAAAATAAAAAGTGGAAAATCATCAAATTTGTCAGTCAGCTCACATGTACAACTTACCGTACAGACACTACACCACTCTAAACTGACACAGTAATCAGGAATCTTGGTACTTGGGTTGACAACTCTCTCCTTCAACCACCATGTTGCACCACTAGTCAGGAAATACTTCACTCAAAACTGATATCTAAAGTTGTCTCACCCAGGCCAAAGGAAGTTATCACCCTGGTGTACTCATCTCTAATTAGACCAATTATAGAGTGCAGTGCCACCTTCATTATGCAGCTATCCAGGCATACCACAGACCCAGAATGGCCACAGAGGTTTCTAACCAAAAAGGATGTTCGTATAAAAACCTTGAACTAATAAGACAGGCTTGAAACCCTATCACTACAGTCTTTCACCTACAGACTCCTATAGAGAGCTCTGTTTTGCATTCTATGCCATTAAGGACCTGTTCCTCCTTGATGTCCGGTATCACCACAGGATATACAGGTCCACAAACATTTGAACTAACTATTTAAATTTTTATCGATATATAAATAAAACATAGCAATGAGTAAGATATATTACCCAATGTTTACCCCATCTGTGGAACAACTCACCCTTACATATGAAACAGAACAACAACCTATCATCCTTCAAGAAATATCTTGATGCCTTGATGGACATTTGATACGATTTCATTTGTGGCCTGATCTGTTTTGTCCTTCTGAAAGTGAGTAGTTCATAGGTAGTTATTACTCATTCAGTCTAGAAGACCACTAAGGACCATAGCCCAATGTTTCCCAGTGTCCCAAGAGCACTGTCTAGTTAATTGACTTGTTCAAAGTCACACAGCAGGCAAATGGAGGCTGTGAGAATCAAAGCCTGAACCACAGGAAGCAGCTCATTGACATGAGTATTGATAAGGATTAAATATTCTGGAAACCTACTTGCCTTTCAATCCATATGGTCCTATGGACACAGTGTTGTTGTTTTGGGGAACCAGTGATAAATCTACTCATTTTTATCAGAGACCATGTGTTGTCTACTTAGCTGTTTAGTAGGTGTGGCTGATATGACAGGTTAAGCATATTCCAATGTGGGAATCATTACTCCATTAGCTAGTCTATCCCTAGTCTCCCTGGTTAGTTAATAGGAAATTATGGAGCACATAGAGAGAAAATTCTAGTTCTATTTATTTATTTTGTTGTTGTTGTTGTTGTTGTGTGTGCTTAGATGATATGAGAAAGGGCTCTAACCATACTATTAGGTGATTAAACATTTGCATCATTTCCAATTATGCTCCTTAAGAGCAATTGTTGTCATTTATGTGTGTGTGTGTGTGTGTGTGTGTGTGTGTGTGTGTGTATGTGTGTGTGTGTGTGTGTGTGTGTGTGTGTGTGTGTGTGTGTGTGTGTGTGTGTGTGTGTGTGTGTGTGTGTGTGTGTGTGTGTAATTATCAAATAACATGACTTTGTAAACATTACTAATCACTTATAAACATTATAGTCATTGGCAGTTAGGCAAAGATGTTCGAACAAAAATAACGTGACTTTGTGTTTTCTTTCCAGCCTTTATCCTCAGTCCCATTTATTGTAGCCAGAGAACATCTGCATAAAGTTTTTTTTTTTTTAATTTTAGCAAGACCCAATGAAGCTGAGTTAAGAAATACTGTAAAACAGAAGTGGACCACAAAAAAAGCAACGAAGAATCTCATTCACAACTGATTTAGATAAAAAGTGAGTCTGGTCAATTAATATTCAAATCGTCTACTGCTGAGATAGCTTGGAAGCCAGTTAAGTTCGGTGATCTCAGCCCATAAAGTGATCCCTTTATAAGAAGTGTTACATGATGAACTGAGTCAAATGCTTTGACTAAATCCACGCAACCTAAGCTCACCACTGTCCATGTCTAGTAAAATGGAGTTACTTAGGTTAAGGAGTACAGCACAAGTACTGTGCCTTTTCTGGAACCATCCTGCAGCTTGCTGAGTGGCCCATAGGTCTGTGAATGCCACACAGTATCCGTGTACCCCTAAGGTTTTAGCTAAGAGTTTGGAAATGATGAAGGAAGTCAAATAACATCTGTAAGGCTCAACCTCATCTTTCTGGCCTGAATTCAGTAATACTGTAGCTGCCTCCCTTAAGTTAGGGGAATTTCCTGACTACATTGAAATAATTATAATCTGTTGGATAGGCTCAGCAATGAATGTGTCACAAGCTATCAGGAATTTAAAAAGTAGGCTATCAAAGCCTGTTCCCACAGTTAGGGATTTTTCTGAGGCATGTGTTCACTTTTGAAATGGTTAACTCAATGAAGTTAAAGTTTATGGAAAAAATCAAATGTGATTTTGACTAACCTTTCAGCAGTAAGTTCAGAACTGTGGCTCGACTTGCTGAATTGTTTTTTCTTTTATGATCAAACTTCTCAGCATGAGTTTCTGGGTCATTTATCAGACATTTCTTCTTATTCATTGGTAAGGTAAGTTAATCCCAGCCTCTGTCCACCTGGCTGTTGATTTCTTTCCAAAAGCCCTTCGTATTTCCAAGCCAATGTATTTATTTCCACTTCATGAATCTTGCTTCTCCTTTGGGTGGCCACGTTGGTACAGCAGTTAGTGTTTCCACCTCCTAGCAAGAGGTTCTCTGGTTTGATCCTTGGTTGGGGTACCTTCTGTGCAGAGTCTGCATGTCCTCCCTGTGGTCATGTGGGTTTTCTCTGGGTGCTCCAGTTTCCTCCCAAAGACATGCTGTAGGTGGATTGGACACTCTAAATTGGTGTGAGTGCATGTGTGTGCCTTCTGTGGAAGGTTGGGTACTGGGCTGGCAACTCAACACTGTAAAACTCCACTGCCAATCATGAGTGGACAGGTGATCTGCTATGGTGACCCCTAACCAGGAAAAGAAGAAAAAACTTGCTTCTCCTTTGCTTATACTCTTTTGCATTGGTTTCTGATAATTGGCTGAAAAACTGATACATTTGGAAAATTCCAAGCGGATTTCTGACATAAAAGTTTGCCAAATTTCAGGCGTTAGCCAAGGGTAGCAGTACATTTTGTTATTTTGTAGTTTTTTTTTTTTTTTTTTGGATTGGGGTAAAATAACTCATGCAGTGGTAACAAGTTTGCATAGTAATCGAAGGTCTATCTTGCAGTCCTTTTGATAAGTAACACTGGATCATTTTTGGCAAGCAGATATTTGCCAAAGACAGCCCATCCTCTGTACTTGATATGCCCCCAAGCCTTATTTGTTTTTGCAAAAAAAGTTACTGATACACTGTATCATATTAGTCTGCTTAAATTCTCAGAGGCATTAAAGCATCAGATAGAAAAGCATTATGCCCTAGAAGGTGTGGCATAGTTATTGTAGTGACATCATTAGCTGAGGGTAAGGCTATGAATGTTGGTTGATACATCAAGGCAGACATTTGTACGCCTGTCATTTAGACTCATGAAAATTTAGGTTTGTGGAGCAGGCACAAAGTGGGGTATTAAAATGTCCACCACTTAAATTATGCTGCAGGCCTTTGGCTTTGGAATTCATGCTATTATGTACTGTCAAAGTGCTTAGACATTCAGTCAGCCTACTGCCAGTATATGGCAGCATCTTTTTCCCCATCAGCAACTGCTTGCTTGCTAGTTGAGAATAACTCCTGCCATAACCACATCCCTGCCACAAACAATTGCTTAATTAATATTTTATTTTTATTTATTTTACATTTGTTTATTGGGATAGTCCGACTGGATACATGTCCATTTTCAGTGGAGGCCCAGGGAGAAAAGCTCCAAGGTAGAACATACAGTAAAAATCACAAAATGATTACAAGTTACATACAATTTACATGCTCCAGTTAAACAAGCAGGTAATATAATCATACATTTTTAAAACAGTGTGACAAATTGACTAGGCAATGTAACATGATTACACCTATAGAGGAGGATCTAGTCGGGTTTTGAACAAGGACATAGCTAGCGAGTTTTAAAGTATAGCTTGAGGCTTTTTTTGAAGTAAGAGAGGGTTCAAGAGTAAGATCAGCAGGAAGAGAATTCCAAGTTTTGCCAACAGAGTTAGCAAACACTGAGTCCCCAGCAGAGTTTTTGATCTTGAATGTTTGAACCATAGTTTATTAGAAGAGCAAAGTGACCTCAGGTTGCTATAAGGGTTGATGATATTTTTAAATGCAGGCATATTATCAGGGTGGTTGAGAACTTTATGGGCAATTATAAGCTGGTTGTACTGAAGTAGGCTAGGCCATTCTAGCCACCCCAGAAGATTTAGGTTGTGACAGTGGTGGGTCCTATAGGCCATGCCTGTTGCAAATCTAGCAATATGGTTATAACAGCTGGAGAGTTTGTTAAGAGCAGATTTGTTCAAATTAGTGAGCAGAGGGGAGGCATAGAGAAGAGTGGAGAGTAGATGGGAACGAGCAATAGCATTCTTAGCAAATGGAGTAAGGAAAGATTTGATCTTATAGAGGGAGCCAAGTTTTTTGTTAATGGTTTTGATAGTTTGATTGACATGGATATCAAATTTGAGGGTGTTGTCTATTGTGACGCCTAAGAGTTTGGTTTGTGCATCTGGGGAGATAATGGTACCAGTATTAGATTTTATGGTAAAGAGTAATGAGGAAGACTTACACGTGAGGGAGAAAAGAAGCAACTTTGTTTTGTTAGGGTTTAATATCAGCTGACCGTTAGAGAGACAGTTTTCAACTATATTGAAAGTATTCTGGGTTAATGTCATTGGATCTGTTGTGGAGGTGGCTGAACAAATCAAGGTGGAGTCATCCGCATATTGGATACAGGTAGCATTTAGGCTGACAGCGGGAAGGTGATTAATAAAGAGAGAGAAAAGAAGGGGTCCTAGTATGGAGCCCTGGGTAGATGGGTTGATAGTTTGTCCTGCCATAGGATGGCTTGCTGTCTACCACACAGGTAAGACTGGAACCATTGAAGCGCATGGTTATTTAGTGAGAATGCCTTAAGGGTGTGCATGAGTATATCGAAGGCCTAATCCAGAAAAAGAAGTGAATTCCGCTAAAGAACGCTCAGCAGAACAAAAAACAATGTAAATATTGGAAGAGCATTGCACCTTTACGGAGTGGTATTACATTAGATATTATATATATTTCTTATGAGGATATTATTATTCATAGTTGCTTGATATTGCATAAACAGAGTATAAGGTATATTAAAATTGTGAATCATTTATGCTATCTGGTTGAAAATATATGACAAATGTGTTTCAAACAGATTATTTTTTTGTTACCTGACACACTAGAGACTGTCATTAAGTAATATAATTGGTTAATTATCTTAATTAGCTCACATACACATTTTATGGTGAGTCTTTATATTATAAACATTACAAGCAGCTGGAAATTTGCTCACTTGTCCTGTCATGTTTACTTGTCAGAAAATAAACATTACCTAGTATATATAAACACAAAATTTACACAGAAAAGAAACATTACCTAGTGTATATAAACCACAAATATACACAGAACCTTCAAATAGATAGTTTTTAGAAGGTAATGCATTTTACTGATCATATCCACTTGTATAAGCACAATAACAGTTTATTAGACTTAAGTGGACACTGGAAATAGGCAGCTGATTAGGTCACTATGGAACACACCTAAGTGAACAGTATACCAGGGACTAGGGTTCATACAACTCGGTTATGCAAAAGAAAACGCCAGGCTATTAGAATTCAAGCAACTTGTGAATTATACTGAAAGTCATAATCTCATGTTATTCTTATTGTTTTTATCTTTCTGTCTGCCTCTCCTACTGTCATTTTGCTAAATGTGGGTCAACCAAATTATTTTGCTGAAAACTAAATCACTTTTGACAGAGGGGGCTATCATGACTCAGCGATCTAAAATAAGAGATGAATTACAGGTTATGCTATGCTATTTTATTAAACAGGAACAAAATAGTTTTGGTACTGCAGGGGCTTGTTTTGCTGTGATTGGGTATCTGGCTCAGCTTAACTATGACTTTAGTTGCCATAGAAGGTAAGATGAAACTTGAGATGAGACTGACGAGTCGGATATGCAAAGTTATGGAATGCATCATCGTGGACTTAATAAGCAAGGATATAGGGAATCTCCAAACTCTGGATTCCACACAGTTTGGTTCTGTGAAGGATAGATCATGTCTGCTCAACCTGGTCAACTTCTTTGAGTCAGTCACCAGAGCTGTGGATGAAGGCAAGGTGGTTCATACAGCCTACCTTGATCTGGCCAGATCTTGTAGCCCAGGCAGGTATGACCCTAGCCCTGAGTAGCATCCTGCCATCACCCAGAATGATACCACAGTACAAGGACAAAATGATTGACTTCAACAATTGGCTAAGCTTCTGGTGTCATTCTAAGGGGATCCAGTATTTGTCTACCTGGGACGACATGATTGACAGACCTCGATGCTTTGCCAGAGATGACCTGCACCTGTCACCCTTGGGATTCCGGATACTGGATAAGGCTCTTGCCACCCCTATAGTGCCTTTTTTAGGCAAGGTTCAAATGACAAATTCACCACCATAACAGGTACAAGCAAGCAAAATCTGAGGGTAATGCTACTCAATGCTAGAAGTCTAAACCTCAAAATGCACTCACTCGAGGCACTTCTTAAAATGGAGAACATTGACATCTGTGCAGTGACAGAGACCTGGTTCCAAGCTCCAGAGAGCACCCCTGCGTTACCAGGCTATAATTCATACCACACCGTTCGGCCACCTAACCCAGAACGAAGCACTAAAGGTGGAGGCGTGTCCATATTCATTAAGGATATCCACACCTCCAGGCTAGTTGCACAGCATAATGCATCTGAGATTATATAAGTGCAACTAACTCTGGGCAAGACCGCAATCCAAATTGTAGCTTGCTACAGACCCCCCACCATGCCCCAGGATTCCCACTCCTCATTTCTTGATACACTGGAAAGTATTAGGGTACAACCCAACACCCTAATAACGGGCGATTTCAACTACCCCACCATTAACTGAGAAAACTATTCATGTACCAACTCTTTTGCTCAACTTTTTCTGGAATTCATAAATTCCAATGCCTTGGATCAACTTATTCACACTCCCACCAGGGGCAGCAATATCCTAGACCTGGTCATTACCAACATGGGCAACCGGTGTTCCACACCAGAGGTCAATTCCTCGTTGGTCAGATCCGACCACAAGCTAATTACCCTAGACATCCACATCCTGCCCCCACCACCAATTAGTGAAACCACCGTAAAAAAACTTCTCCAAAGCCAACTTCACACTTCTTAAGACAGAAGTGGCAAACTTCTTGACACCCATGCAGACGGACAATAGAGGTACGACTGCTGAATCCTACACAAATGCACTTTATAAGCACTTACATGAGTGCATGGATCATGCTATCCCTAATAAAACCTAGATGCTATCCTCCAAAAAAAGGAAGCCAATCTGGTGGTCTACTGCCATAAACAAACTCTACAACAGAAGAAAGAAACTGTTGCAAAACAGAGTAAAATCCCCTGACTGGAGGAACTCCCTGGTCAACCTCAGTAGGAAGCCGAGATCCCTCATAAAATCCTCCAAAGCTAGTTACGAAAACAAAATTGCCACTGACTCTAAAGACAACCACAAAGCATTCTATAGTTATGTCAAGAATCTCAATGGCAACACTCAGATCTGCTCTGAGTTACAGCACAATGGCACTAAATATACAGAACCAACTGATATTGCCAACATCCTGGCAGATAGGGTCAGTGCTAACTTTACCCCCCTCTCACCCTGTAGAGGGCCTATCTCTATACCGGAAGAATGCAAAGTTCCTGTTATCACAGCTGCACAGGTAAAAAACACACTCTCCAAAGCCAAGAACACAGCATCCATGGGACCTGACAATATCCCAGGCTGTGTTCTACATGAACTACAGAATGAACTGGCACCCTACCTAAGTACCATGTTCAATCATAGCCTCACCTCAGGCTTTGTGCCCACTGAATGGTGCACCGCAACGGTTATCCCACTCCACAAAGGGGGAGCCACGACGGACCCTGGGAACTACCACCCCATTAGCCTGACGAGCCTGATCTGCAAGGCCATGGAACGTATCATCATGGAACTCATAAACAAAGACATTGGTAATCTCCAGACTCTGGACCCTAGCCAGTTCAGGTTTGTAAAAGGCAGATCATGTCTCCTAAGCCTGACTGACTTCTTTGAAGCAGTCACCAAAGCCATAGATGAGGGTAAGGTGGTTCACACAGCTTATCTAGATCTTGCCAAGGCTTTCAACACCATTCCCCACTCTGGAATTATAGATAAGCTCACTAAACCTGGTATAAATCCCTATGTCACAATATGGGTTGCCAACTGGCTCACTGACAGAACCCACACTGTGAAAGTAGCAGACTCCAAATCCGACTTCAGACCAGTGACAAGTGGAGCACCACAGGGTTCAGTCCTGGGTCCTCTCCTGTTTGGTATCTACTTCTCTGAAGTACAGGCTAACACAGAAGGTCTTTGGCTAACAAAGTTTGCAGATGACTGCAAACTAGGAGCCATAATCGAAACTCCTAATGATGTGGAAATGCTACAAAAGGGCCTCACTGAGACAGATGCCTGGTGTCAAAGCCATGGCCTGAAGCTCAATACCAAAAAGTGCATTGTCATCCCCTTTGGTAAAAACTCTGTACCCATGAACTACCACATAGGTGGTAGTCTACTTAACGCCAAAAGTGTGATAAGAGACCTTGGGACACAGTTGGATAGTAGCCTCTCCTTAATCCTTCTACGTGGCTCACCTCATTACAAAAGGTTTCTCATCCAGAAAAAAAGAGGTCATTGTTCCCCTCTACTTATCACTCATTAGAACCATTATAGAGTACAATGCCCCTTTTGGTATGTACCTCACAAGACATCTACAACAACTGGAAAGGCCACAGAAATACCTCACAAAGAGGATTACCGGCCTCAAACAGATGCCCTACGCAGACCTTCTCAAAAAACTCCTGCTTTACTCCATCGCATATCGCCTACTCAGAGGTGATCTCTGCCTAACATACAAAGCTATGTCAAACCCAGAGCTGTTGGACATGCTCCACTTAAAGAAATCCCAATCCCTCTGAGCTACACGCTCTAGGGACCTAAACCTTGTCACCACAATAAACAGAACATGCTGGAGGAATAGATTTGTGTCCCAGAGACTTCCCATACTCTGGAACAGACTACCTATGTCAAACAGAGCTCCTCATTAGCACTCTTCAAGAAAAATCTTGATGATTGGATGGGAAATAGGAAATTCACCCCAGGGATCACTTCTGTGGCTCTGCTCAACAGGGGCACAGGAAAATAATTTTCTTGGGTGGCGAAAACCAGGGTACCTTTTTGGCTAGGCTTATATAGTCCCTAGGGCTAATAGCATAGTACCTACCTATGAACTTATGAACCCATGGCCAAGGCCTTTGATACCATTCTCCACTCAGGAATCATTGAAAAACTCACTAAGCTTGGCATTAACCCCTGTATCACTAAGTGGGTTGTAAACTGGCTCACAGGTAGAACCCACAGTGTGAAAGTAGCTGACTCCAAGTCAGACTACCAACCAGTCATGAGTGGAGTCCCACAGGTTCAGTCCTGGGTCCTCTCCTGTTTGATATCTATTTCTCTGAAGTCCAGGCCAACACAAAGGGACTCTGGCTGACAAAGTTCACACACGATTGCAAGTTGGGAGCCATTATTAACTCCCCAAATGATGTTGACATCCTACAGAAAGTTACCTATTCATTCAGCTTTATACTTTTAAAATGTAATTAGACAAGATACACACAGTCAGTTTTGTTTCTGTTTGCACTCTTTCCTTATAGCTCTCACATGCCACTCTATACTGACTGTAAAACTGTGATACACAGGACCCGATTCCAAAAGACTTGCTGTCAGTGTAAGTGATTTACTCCAATGTAAGGCTTATCTATAAATAGCCTTACAAAGGGGGCCGGATTGCATGCTCTCAGAGTAAGAAACTTGCTCTGAGAGTTAAGTGTTTTGGAATCTGTCCCACATACTCTAATGGTATGAATTAAAAAGGACTTTCGGAGTTTTTGTTAATGCTCAACATAGAAAAAAATGCATCACTGATATGCTAACCTTCCATGTACCTAATCTTAGCCTCCTATCAGACGTCACCCCACCTTTTTCATACACCATCACTTAACCAGGAAGAAGATCTAAAATCTTATTACAGCAATCCTTATTTGCTCCTGTGTAAGAAACCAAATTAAGCACATTCTCTTTCAGCAGGGGATTGAAGGCTGATGCATGAATTTACTTCTGTACATAATTTCAAGCCAATATGAAACAAGTTCATTGGGCGGCAGCAGTGGTGCAGCATTTAGCATTGTCACCTCACAACAAGAGGTTCTCTGGTTCGATTCTCGGCTGGGGTGCCTTCTGTGCGGAGTCTGCATGCCCTCCATGTGGTCGCGTGGGTTTCCTCCGGGTACTCCGGTTTCCTCCCACATCCTAAAGACATGCTGTAGGTGGATTAGACACTCTAAATTGGCCCTAAGTCTGAGTTTGTGCATGTGTGTGCCTTCTGTGGAAGGTTGGATGCTGGGCTGGCAACCCGACACTATAAAACTCCACTGCCAATCATGAGCAGACAGGTGATCCGCTGTGGCGACCCCTAACTGGGAAAACCCAGAAGAAGATGAAACAAGTTCACTGTGACTCCCCACCTGAAAGCTATGGACAATAAAATTATTTAAATGACACTGAAAAGATACTTTTACATTCATAAATAATATTTGAACAAAGCATCATGTCCATGTTTAGAAAGATGATGCTGAAAATGTGTCATCACAAATGTAAAAACGACAAAAGTTATATGCACAGACTTCATTTTCAGTCTTTTTGCTCAAATTTCCTACAATTTTAAATATTTGTTTCCATTCAAAATGTCAACAATATTATTCTTTTACACCATCTCCTAAATGTGCAAGTACACGGTCTCCTTTTCACATCTTTGGTACAAAACAAATCTACAAATGTACTTGAGTACAGAGTCATGGTTATAAAGCAGATACTGAGGCACGTGATTTCAGATATTAACCAGCCTTTGTTAATAATGCATTTAGCACTGAGCACATGTATTGCATATTCATGTAAAACATATGGAACTTGTACATTTTAGTTTGTGTTGTATTATTTAATTTTATTATGTCATCTATTTTATGTGCCCAGAAAGAGTGTATTGTGTAGGAGTAAGATTATTATTATTATTATTATTATTATTACTCATTTTTTACATTAGCAGATCAGCCTTAATTGTCTGTGTTAACGGTCCATTCGTAATCTATTCATAAGTAGCTTACTTGCCAAAGATAATTGATTTTTGACATCAGTTTGTAAATCTCAAGACATTTACCTATCACTGTGCCTTGTCAGCAGTCTATGAATTAGAATCCAAGTTACATGATGTTTAGTTCTATTATACCACCAGTGCTCACTCTCTCTCTCTCTCTCTCTCACTATATATATATATATATATATATATATATATATATATATATATATATATATATATATATATATATATATATATATATATTACCGTTAGCATCAAAAGTAGACCAGCATCATTCTGGACAACTAGTGCATCTTACCTGAATCTGTGAGTGTGCATACAATCTATCACATTCTGATATTAAAATTATGTGGATATTAGTAACTGAGTCATTCGAACTCATGTTTTGTGCGGTTTCTACTAAATGTTGGAACTCAACAATGCATTAAATCATGCAAGCCTCATTTCAACAAATAAAAACATTTCAGCTGAAGTCTTCTTTTTAGTTACATTCCTGATCCACTGCCAAGCAGCAACCAGCCGCAACCCAGCCACCAAACAGAATAAAAATATTTCTTATAACCCACATTCCAGGTCAAGCATAGTTGTCAGTTCTATAGCTTTAGTCAAGCTTCAAAAGTTAAAGCCATGAAGTGGCCGAGACAAAGAAAGAGATTCAGTTATGGCCTATTAAACATTTTGGTATTATTCACTTTTAAAACTGGAGGAATACCATTATTTGCATTAAGATTAATTTTCTGAGTAATAGGAAGTTATTACTCTAGTGTCTGATATTGCTGGATCTCAGTAAGCCTCACTGTTTTGTCACAAATGTTATACCTGATAGAGTAAATTTATTAGTCACTAAAATCAGAAAGGCATCCCTGAACAAATCAGGAGCAGGGAAGAATAATAGTCATTTGTTGGTTGACAACAGAAACGGCCATCAGAGGAACTACAACAAAGGAATGTGCATGCTTGAAAAGTACAGAAATCGCCACAGCTTGCAGTATATTATATATTAAATGTGCCACAAAACAGCTGGTTCACAAGCTTCTGAGTTTATCATGTGCAATGGATGCCACATATGTCTAGAAGACCATAAACTACCCCAAAATACAGTGAGTCAAACATCCTGGAAGGATACATTATACTTAGACACGACCACAGCCACAGACCAGAGGAATCCATCTTTGACTCTCAACAGCTACTAATTTACTACAGGAGAGCATGCAGATAGCAGAATGGCAAAGGTAAAGTACATGTGGCCATGCCACAAATATGTGGGCCATGAGTGACAAGACAAGACATTGGGAGGAATGAATGAACAATTGCATTTGTTGTGTTTGTGGCCATTTGGGGAGGATGTGAACGTTGATGTAAAGGTGAAGATTTTATAAGACAGTTCCATTTCATCAACTTGTGAACATTAAGAAGTTGAATCATGAAATATGTGCGGTCGGACCACAAAGGACCATCTCATAGCTATAGTCATTGGTAAATAAACAAGGGTAAGCTAACACTGTTGCCCTAAATACCTCAGTTAAGATAATACCCAGAACATGTTAATTACCAAATAAAACTAAATAGTTACAATACTTCTGTCAGTTTACAACACCAGTCAAAACTGCTGGACTAGGACATAACTGAGCACACATTAGTTTGAAACATAGTCTGGTCGTCTGCTTTCCAGACAATTACCAAGTAAAGAACACTGAGAAACCACAGTAGTAATAGTACCAAGTCTGCTCGGCATTGGAGACATTCTCTTTTCAAAGAAGTGCAGCAACCTTGGAGTTAATTATATTAGACAAGGGGGTGCAAAAGACAAAGCCTCAGGCTTCGAGTTTGTAGAAGGCCTGGTCTTATGTAATATAATGAAAATAATGATCTAGCTGTAACTTCCACAAAAAGACCTTTCACCACTGTTTGTATAAAACCCAAATAAATAGTTCAAAAAGTAATCCAGAAGTTTTAGTTGATGACTGAGTCTTAAGACCATATTTAGTCATCAAGCACACATCTGTGGTTGCAGTCATGGAAAGCTCACAATGACTCATGTAGTGTGTTCTTCCCAAAAAATGCACAGATGGTCTGTGACTGGTCAACAGTGTAAGCATGTAATGCCCACTGGTGAAAGACAGATCAGAATAAAAACCCAAGAATTAAAGGTTCATGATTTATGCATGAAATGGATTATGTGGCAGAGAACTACTAGCCTGTAAATTGTTCTGTTGTTATGAATGGCAATCAGAACAATTGCAAAACAATTCTAAAAATATCTGCTCTTTAATTGATTTTGGGATGGCTCATTAATTATCTGTGTTTGCAAGTCTCAAAGTATGCCCAACAAGTATATTAACTCTACACTGTTACAGATTTTCTGGCCCTTTTTTGTACATCTGTAAACAGTACAACCCATAGCTGTGATACTCCATTTGCATGCACTGTGCACTCACACTAAATCTATAGACATCATTTATGGCTCTGCCTTACTAAACCACATAAAGTGAATTGCAGTGGTATGTGCCTCCTCCATGTGCACAAACATGACAGCATCTAAACAGCAGATGAGGTCACGTCATTCTTTTATATATGGTTGTGAGAGAGAGAGAGAGAGAGAGAGAGAGAGAGAGTCAGAGTCACAAAGTCAGGTAGCTTGACAAAAGTTTTTTCCAAAAAAGGCTGTCACCCAGGTGGGGTACATAAGAAGATTGACATATAATTTAGTATAACAGAAAAACAAGGGAGCTTTAAAGTTTAAATAAACAGAGAGCAAAAAAGATGATTTTAGATGGCTCTAGTCTTCGATATTTTAAATAGACTATACCACACAAATGTAAATTCAGTTCACAGTAAAAGAAGTGAGTGGCCAGATTTCAGAACTATGCAGAGGTACTAAGAATAACAAGAGTTGTTAAACTGATTGAAAACTACATATGACAAGAGAGCAAATGGACAGGAGTGTAGACAGTTTTTTTTCAATTTGTACTCTAAGGTCTGCTACTGCTACCCCCCTTACATCCATGCTGCCCCTCCAAAATTTAGTCTGAGATGTCCATGGTCACTTTTAAATGACATTTAGTAGCAGTGATTCACAGCAACAAGCCTCTGTATAACATCAAGGTTGCCAGTTTCATAGAGGTCCATTCAAACCACACACCCCACACAACACCCCCCACACACACACACACACACACACACACACACAGAACACACCCCACACACAACACATCCCCCACCACCCAGCGGCTGCTAACTGCTCTGATTTTCATACCTTAAAAAACAGCCTAAACCATTCACAATAATCAGTCCACAATCCAGACGAAGGGAAGCCATCCGGGCTGGGCTGTTGGCTGCTCTGGTTTAGGTGCATTTAATAGCAGCCTAAACCATTCACAGGCAGCAGCCCACAACCCAGTCAACAGAGGGAGACATCCTGAGCCATTCATTGCAATAAGCCCCTCTACCACATCAAAAATGCATGCTAACACAGACCCAGTTATTCCAGAAACTTTCTAAGTTAAGAGAAATATTTAAAATCTGTGCATATTATTACATCTATATTCAGACACACAAAAATGCATGCTAACACAGACAGTTACTCCAGCAACTTTCTAAATTTATAACAGCAAAAATTAAATTCTGTCCCCATTATTGGAAATGTTCTCGCACATAAAATGCATATTAACACAGATCCAGTTATTCCGGCAACAGCAGTACTTAAAATCAGCCCATATGTTTGAGTCTGCTCGCACACAAAAATGGATACTAACACAGATTTGATTATTCTACCAACCACACAGAAAATGCATATTATACCATGATCCCCCCAAAACGTGCACGCTGATTGGCCAGCGTGCCCATTGTAAATCGAGTTATACTAATGGAAAAGGTCCGTCGCCCGGACTTTTTCCATTAGTATAACTCGATTTTAAAATGTTCGCTATGTTAAATGGGTTTAACATATGAGACAGCAAAATAAGCAACGGAGATCTCCGCTTGCTTATTTTAGCTGTCTCGCCATGTTAAACCCATTTAACATAGCGAGTGTTTTAAAAGCAACGGAGAAAGCAAGATCTCCGTTGCTTTTTAGTGTTTCACTATGTTAAATGAGTTTAACATAGCGAGACAGTTTTAAAATAAGCAACGGAGATGTCCGCTGTTTATTTTAAACTGTCTCGCTATGTTAAACTCATTTAACGAAGCGAACACTAAAAAAAGCAACGGAGATCTTGCTTTCTCCATTGCTTTTGCCCACAGCTCTGATGTACTGCGCAGGCGCGCAGTACATCAGAACTGCCGCGGATGCCAGACATCTGCGGAAGGGCAGTAAACAGGCATTATACTATGCCATTATTTAAGAAAAGTAATAGTTTCTTTTCTTAAATAATGTCATGGTATAATAGCAATAACCCACTTCTGGGTGTGTGTAATGCTAAATTTACCCACGGTTGGCTTTGTTTGGTCCCGAGGGCGAACCACGCCAACCGTGGGTAAATTTAGCATTACCCACACCCAGGCGTGGGTTATTGCTATATTAACATAGATCCAGTTATTCCTGCAACTTTTCCAGTTTATAGCAGCTGTATTTAAAATGAGCCCTTATGTTTGGGTCTGCTCACACACAAAAATGGATGGTAACACAAATCCGGTTATTCTACCAGCCACACAGAAAATGCATGCTAACCCCGATCCAGTTATTCCAGCAACTTTCTAATTTAAGAGAAATATTTAAAATATGTGTAGATTCACACACAAACAAAAATGTATGCTAATATTGAGACTGTGACTGCAGCAACTTTATGTTTATATATAACAGCAACATTTTAAATCTGCCCCCATTATTGGGTCTTTGTTCTTGCACAGAAAAAGCATGTTAACACAGATCCAGTTATTCTGGCAGCGCTTCCAGTTTATAACAGTGTTTTTTAAAAGCAACCCCTATGTTTGGGTATACTCCCACACAAAAATGGATGCTAACACAGATCCAGTTATTCTACCAACCACACAGGAAATGCATGTTAACACAGATCCAGCTATTTCAGCAACTTTTTCAGATTATAATAGTGGTATTTAAAATAAACCCCTATTTTGGGATCTTTGTTCACACATAAATGTATGCTAACACAGATTCAGTTATTCCAGCAACTTTCGAAGTTTAGAACAGCAATATTTAAAATCTGTCCCTATTATTGGGTCTTTGTTCTCACACATAGAAAATGCACATTAATACAGATCATTACTCCAGCAGTTCTTAGTTTTATAACTACAGTATTTAAAACCTGCCCCCAGTTTCGGGGTCTTTGTTGACTCAAGAATGTGTGCTAACACAGATCCAGTTATTCCAACCACAGAAAATGCATGTTGACACAGATCCAGACATTCCAACAATTTTCTAAGTTGTTAAGAGCAATTTTTAAAATGTGTCCATATTACTGGGTCATTCACACACACACACACACACACACACACACACACACACACACACACACACACACACACACACACACACACACACAGATTAATTTATTCCAGCAACGTTCTAAGTTTATAAAAGCAATATTTAAAATCTGTCCCTATTTTTCAACCCTTGTCCCACCATCATATTTCGCTTGGCCCAGAATCCAGATTTCATATCTTTCACAAAATGCATGTCAGCAGATCCAATTAATCCAGCAACTGTCTAGGTTTCTGATCAATATTTAAAATCTGTCACTACTTTTTGGTCTTTGTAATCTCTGTGTCTCATAGATGCACATAAACTGCATGCCAACATAGTGTGATGATATAGGCTAGTGCCAGCATAGCCAGCTGGAGTTCTATAAAGAATGACATGTCTTTTGAATATCAAACTGATTTATACAAGATGCTTGTGTTACAAATGTATTAGAACTGTATGACATTTGAATATTAAACCGATTTGCACAAATGCTTATGTTACAAATGTATTAGAACTGTATGGCATTTGAATATCAAAATGATTTGTACAGAAGCTTATGTTACAAATGTATTAGAACTGTATGGCATTTGAAAATCAAAATGTGTTTGTAAAGTTGCTAGTGTTAAAAAATAGTTCCAGAATGGGTCCTGCTGGTCAGAGAAGGAATACACGTGTGAAACCGTATGTATATATGTTAGCAAAGGACAATGGAAGAGAAGGGGTTAAACAGCTAGCATATGTCTTACTCACAGCTCTGAATAGGACCGGAGATGGCATGTCTGGAAAAAGCCATTATTCATTAGCTCAGTAAAAAGAGGGGAAGCCCTATGCACTGCCATAAACATTAGCAAAACTTTAGGCATGCATCTTATCACATGTATGCTAACATACTGTCTCAAGCTTCAAAGGGTAATAGTGTGAAAACCTAGAGTCAAGTGACCAGATGAGGTCATTCTGTCAGCCATCTTGGAAATTTTAGATATTACAAAGATAAATCTCTCAGTATTGTGTATTCTGTCTTGAGCCTGACAACAAGAAGCACCACTCACCATATCATCTGCTTTGCACTATTAAGTAAGTAGGGAATAGTAATTCTCCTAGATGCAGTCACGAAATACAGTGAAGCTTATTTTAGATATTGTTTTTCTTTATTTGTCTGAGTCTATCCATCAATGTTATTTTCAATATTTCCTGTGTTTTAAACTCTGTGGTTTACTGTAAATATATATTCAGTATTTTCATATTCTTTTATTATTTATTATTAAATAAATTTCAAGCTTTTATTGTGGCTGGTCTTTTTAGAAAGTATTTAGGCTTTGAGAGTGCTGATATTTATTTGGTGACACTGTGTGGGCCACTTCTGAAGGCCTAGCTGTCTTGGTCAACTACCACCATTTGTATTAGTATTAACATTACACAGTATAATTGGACACCCTTTGTTAAGGGCCTTAGAGTAGCTGATTGTGGAGTGCCTGATGGTAGTGATAGCTACCTTATACTCTGGGTAGAAGGGGACACAGCAGATAAATTTGTGCCAACCTTTCCCAGGTGTGTGTGTGTGTGTGTGTGTGTGTGTGTGTGTATGTGTGTGTGTGTGTGTGTGTGTGTGTGTGTGTGTTATGTGTGTGTGTAATCAAATCTCATAATGTGTGTGTTTGTGTGTGTGTGTGTGTGTGTGTGTGTGTGTGTGTGTGTGTGTGTGATCAAATCTCCCAGTGTGTGTGTGTGTGTGTGTGTGTGTGTGTGTGTGTGTGTGTGTGTGTGTGTGTGTGTGTGTGTGTGTGTGTGTGTGTGTGTGTGTGTGTCAACTACTTGGAGCAGGGACACAAAGCACTGGTTTCACAGAGAGGGTGCTGGAGGACTTGGCTTGGACACTCAGCTGAGGACTTAACCTTGTAGCTGTGCTAGTGGGGAGCCTTATTGGGGCCCTGGAGGGAGACCGATATAAAGAAATCCAGACCCAGGGCTGACTGAATTCTCTGTGTGCTCTTAATTTCATTAAGTGCCCTCCCTTACAGGATTGCCATGCCTGTTCTGTCTTACCTGTTCCATCAAGTGTGCTCCCTTCCAGGTTGGCAATGCCTGTTGTGTCATACCTGTTCCATTAATTGCCCTCCATTCCAGGATAGTCATGCCTGTCCTCTCATACCTGTTCCATTAAGTGCACCCCCTCATGGATGCCCATGCCAATTCTCTCATGCTGTTCTGTTAAGTGCCCTCCCTTCCAGGATAGTCATGCCCATCCTCTCATGCCTATTCAATTAAGTGCCCTGCCTTCCAGGATGGCCATGCCCATCCTCTCATACCTCTTCCGTTAGGTGCCCTGCCTTCCAGGATGGCCATGCCCATCTTCTCATACCTGTTCTGCTAAGTGCCCTCCCTTCCAGGATGGCCATGAACGTCCTCTCATGTCTGTTCCATTAGGTTCCCTCCTTTCCAAGAAGGCCATGCCCATCCTCTCATGCCTGTTGCATTAATTGTCTGAGCCTCTAATTGATCTTAGGTCTTCTAGGCTGTAGTCATAACTTTAACTTGTATACAACATTGGAGCTGGATTTAGCATTAAGTATTTCAAGACTGCTGAATCAGGTTGGAGTTTTTTTTCTCTGATGGTGTTATATTTTGCTGAGGATAACAGCATACCTCTGAACCTGCAAACATTGAAAATAGATACAAAGGTCTTGCCCTGAAAAAGTAGGTATATCCAACCAAAAATCTAGAAATCTAACTAGCATAAAATCTTAACTCCTATATAATACACAACTCTTCCCGCTTCCAGTAGGAATGTAGGATACTACTTGGAAACACATGTTTAAAAAACAGTGAGAAAAATGATGAAAAGTTAGAAGCACATTATCAAAGAGACTTTATTGAACTGTATTGCAAATTTCTAGCATATAGTTCTATAATTTTAGAAGTTCTATAAAATTGGTGTTATAGTGTTGTTTTCTGTGTACTAAGCTCACGTGATAAGGGGAATTCAAAAAATTGTGTGAATGGGAATACCAAGCCTGAAAATAGGGGTAAATCGGGCCTAAAAATTGATATGTTCCCACAAAGAAAGTACAGCTGAGTGGTCTGCATAATAGTCTTATAATAATAATAGTCTTTTGTCATCTGTGTATTGTATGGGATAGAGTCTAATACTATGATTTGGCTTACAGTTGTCATGTATATTAAGTATTAGGGGCACCGAAGATCAGTAATGGGACCCAAATGTACTTAATGTTCAGGGCTCCATTATTGAGTCTTGGGAAACACCTTTGTTACAGATAAAAAGTACTGATAAGCCATGACCTTATTTTACTGTGTATTTCGTGCTACTGTGGAAGGTCTGAAATCAGTGAGTAGTTGATACATCTAGGTCAAAGCCTTAAGCTATTCAAATGCCCTGAGTGACCCGTAGTATCAAGACCTTTTGATAGATCAAAGAAATCTCTAGCTGTCCCTTTTCCTTTCTTTTGCATGTATTTTATGAGCCATAAGATGTTTATATTAACTGAAAAAATTTGTGAAAACCATGATGAGACGTTCTGATTATTTTGTGTGTTCATAAAGCGGACGAGGCACAATGTGCTCTGGGGTTTTTGAGGACATTCACAATGGCTAATCTGCCCTACTTTAATAACTGTAGAAAATCCTTTGTATACTTGTTGCAATATATAGAAATAAGTTGATAGAAAGCCAAAGTCACTAGCACAGAAAACAAACACTCCAGTTGTATATTATCAAATGATTTCTCACGTCTAATGGAAGGAGCAAGACAGGACTCCCTTTTATAAATGTACATTTATGTAGAGAGACTGGAATCCCCGCTATCACCTATAGACATTCAGCCCAAATTCCCATATATATATATATATATATATATATATATATATATATATATATATATAGATAGCCAATTAATGTTATTTGACCATATGTGATTTCAAAAATTAAAAAAAAATGATACCACCAGAAAAAGTAATATATTACATACAATTATGGCCATGAATTGCAATGTATCATGAATCAGTACTCCCATAAAATTACCAGCCACTGGCAGGAATCTCCATTCATATAATTTTGAAACACAATGCAAAACTGCAAAAACAGCAATGATATAAATCAATGAACAAACTGAAATGTATGAATCTATATTATAACTTGTTTTCTGATCACCAGAGTCAGAGTCACCAGGATATACAGACATGTGTGTCCTGCAGCAAGCAAGAAGTCCACCAATCATACCTAGTGCTTCAGCCAAATGGCACCCCTCATGGATTGACAAAAACTGACCTCACAGCCTCACTGTAATACAGCTAAAGCTGCTGTATGTCTTGGAACTGCAATTGTACTATGCAGCTTCTGTGCAAGTAATAAAGCATTCACTCTAACAACTGGTAGGTATCAAAACAAGTTCCTTCACAAATAATTAAACATTAATACTCCTACATTATAGCTTTTCCGCCTTGCTTCATAGGAATCCCCTGTAGTGTGCTCACATTCCCCTAAGCAAAAGTTACATCCTGTGTCTTGGCCAACCTCCAATCAACCCAAGGCTGTCTCGTTGCCCTGCACTGTGAGACCCTGCGTCAGTGGAACACTAAAGTGCTTTCAACTACACTAGTTCCCCTCAGCAAAAGTTACATCCTGTGTCTTGGCCAACCTCCAATCAACCCAAGGCTGTCTCATTGCCCTGCACTGTGAGACCCTGCATCGGTGGAACACTAAAGTGCTTTCAGCTACACTAGTTCCCCTCAGCAAAAGTTACATCCTGTGTCTTGACCAACCACCAATCAATCCAAGGCTGTCTCATTGCCCTGCACTGTGAGACCCTGCGTCGGTGGAACACTAAAGGGCTTTCAGCTACACTAGTTCCCCTCAGCAAAAGTTACATCCTGTGTCTTGGCCAACCTCCAATCAACCCAAGGTTGTCTTGTTGCCCTGCACTGTGAGACCCTGCGTCGGTGGAACACTAAAGTGCTTTCAGCTACACTAATTCCCCTCAGCAAAAGTTACATCCTATGTCTTGGCCAACCTCCAATCAACCCAAGGCTGTCTCGTTGCCCTGCACTGTGAGACCCTGCGTCGGTGAAACACTAAAGTGCTTTCAGCTACACTAGTGTATGTTAGAGTTATATTTAATCTGTCCTCCAAACTGAAGACTGTTTCCCCTTTCACTGTACGCGTGCACACTACTGCCCCCCCCCCCCATATTTCTCTCTTCCTATAGTACTCCTAGGTTAATTACTTAAAACTACCTTCTCTTGGAAAAAGTTTACCTATGTACCTGCAGCTCATACTTCTTTTGTTTTTCCCTGCAGACGTGGTGGTCCTTTTCATCACTCTGTACTAGATTAGTAGTATAACATTTGTAGTTATTATGTAAATACTGCACCACACTGACATGCAATTAACTTTGCTTGGTTTTCCTGTTTTCTTTTTAGCAGCTAGCTTAGTCCAGTTTTTCTGACTCTCAACCTTGCATTACTTTGTGTCTATCCCTTCCCACACCTTGAACCTGCACACCTCCCCACCCACTTCTGCTTAATTACAGAGGTATCAAAAAGCCTGATGTAGAAAGGCACCATCATACTCCTAAAGTTTTTGTACATTTAAGTGCATCTGAGTGTTTCCCTCCTTGCTGCAAAGTTAAAGAATAACCTCCTGCTAACCTGAAGATGCCCCTGAAGCTGACTCCTTGCCTGACTTCATAAAGCTTGTCCTCCTAAAGTTTTTGTACTTGTATGTTGCAAAATACCTTTTTACTACCTTTCTATAGTACCTATAACTGCTTGTTAACCCTCTGTTATGAGATTTAGTAGCCTACCGCAGGCCCAAAGCCACTTCCTCCCTCCACCCTTTTGTTCCCTCATCCTATAACTTATCCCTTTGGAATAGCTTCTTGCCTACCTCCCCCAGCTGCTATTACTCCCCTGACCACTAGGTGGTAGTCCTTACCTACACCATATTCTAGCATTAAAACTAACTATCTCTCAGGTCCTACACCCATTCTTTGGCATTTCATTACAATTCTAATCCCCCTCTCTGCACAGGAGAACCTCACTCTTGCTTTACTAAATCATCTACACATATCTGATAAGCTTATATACTCTGCTTCTCAGTTTTCACTTTAGTTACTTCTGTATTATGCCAAACACAAAAGACAGTTGATTGTCTTTTGGCTGAACTTACATTACTGCTCTTGCCCACTCCGTTCACCCTGCGGGCTCACTCCCCTACCCTACCCCCAAATCCCACCCACCCCCAGGGCACCTATCCGTATACTGCTAAAAGCCACACCCCCACCCCACATCAACCAATAGCTCGACATATCTCATTACATACTCAACCATCTGTTACTAATTTACTCACACCTTCCACTATCTATACTTTCCTCATTAAACAACCCCACCTCATATTTGCCCTTCTATAACCCCTTATTTTCTCATTACTTACATTCCCACATTCTCTCATTATGTCAACCCCTGGCTTATTAAAACTCTCTAATTTCCTCCTCTTGCCCATAATTCTTTCCACTCTACTTCTATCTCATAGCCTCACAGGCCATGAATTCCTAAGCTCCTTTCAATTTCAACACTCCTTTAAACAAACTTCCCCTTTCTATCTATCAGCCTCACAAACCCACAGTAACATTACATCCTCATCAGCCTACCTTCCCTCACAGTTTCACAGATTAAACCATATTAAGTATTTCCAAATGAGGAAAAATAGACCCTATTTTATGTAAACTAGCAAAGCTTCCACACAATCCTCAGTACCTACTACTACACGGCAACATTCACCCAAACCCAGGGCCTGGTAATACCTTCCCTGACTCCCATTCTTTCTTCACCTCTATTTCCCATACCCCCTCTTCTTCCTCAAACTCTCTTCTCATTGCCCACCTCAATATTCATAGTTGAAATAACAAAATTACCCAACTTCATGCCCTAGTAGACTTACATTCCTTTGACATCCTATGTCTCACAGAAACCTAGCTCAAACCAGTTACATCTCTCCAGGTTATAACATCCTTAGAATTGACTGTTCTAACAAAAAGGGTGGGGGTAGCGATATTGTTTAAATCTGAACTACAGGTAACCTCACTAAACACTCAACCTCCCTCACCTAGCAATGCTGAAATCTTAATATCTAAGCTCCAAATTAATGCTAATAAATCTATATACATAATTTGCTCTTACATCCCCCCAGGAAACAACATAAGTACTCTTGAAAATATCCTTAACTTGCTTTCCACATCATTCCCACAAGAAACCATTCTCCTTGGAGACTGTAATATTAACTGGAACTGTTGTATTTCTGACAAACCTACATCTCACATTAATCTCTATGGCTTCTATCAAAATATCACCGACCCTACCAGAACCCATAAACCCAATAACAAACAAACTACCTTAGACTGGATACTAGTCAACAATAACCCCCAATCATGCAAAATAGGCATACTTCCTGATGATATTAGTGACCACTCTCTTACCTTTATAACTAGACAAAAGATCACAATTCCCACTCAACTAAACTTTAGAACCACCCGGAACAAAAAGAACCTGAACCTAGGTAACTTTCAAGCAGAGCTAAAAGCCTGCAATTGGTCACCCCTAAAATATCTACCTCTCAATGAAGCAGTCTCTTTTTTAACAATACATTCCTAAAAATCCTTGAGCACCATGCCCCCTCTCGTACTATTAAAATCAGGAACAAACCTGCTCCCTGGCTCTCAAATGAGACAAGGCAAAAAATGAGACTGAGAAATAAAATCTGTAATATATGGAGAAGTACCAAAGACCCTATTTATCATTTAAACTTTAGACAGCTCAGGAATGCCACTAAAAATCAATATTCCTCAATAAAAAAAAAACTATTACTGTAAATTCCAACAAACCCAATATCTAAACCCACAAAAATTCTGGTCAGGATTAAATAAATTACTCCATCCTGGACAAGCCAAAACACCTACCCCCCTCTAACATGACTCATAATTCTCCCAACCAAATTGCTGATATTTTTAACAATTGTTTTTCAGAAACTGTTCAGTCTTTAGCAAATACCTTACCACCTGTTACCACCACTTACTCATCCTTGCCAACCACCCTACCCCAAGTATTACAACTGCAGCCTGTCCCAACATCTCTCATACACTCCCTACTTCTTAAGCTTAAACCATGCACTCCATCAGCTGACCTCCTTCCAGCTGAATACCTTCAAATGGCAGCTGGAGTGCTTGCCTACCCTGTTTCCATCTTAATTAACAGAACAATTGCAGGAAGTTCCATCCCATCCCTCTGGAAAGACTCATATATTATCCCACTGCATAAGGGTGGGAACTCAAATGAACTGTCAAACTTCCACCCCATAGCTCTACTTTCCCCCCTAGCAAAAATTATGGATGGATGTATTCACCGTCAGCTACTTGATCATCTCCTCCAAAACCACCTGCTAGTTGACTGCCAGCATGGTTTTAAGCCTTTCCATAGTACTACAACTGCTCTACTATTCTTTTCTGACTGCATTAATAAAAATCGTAACAACAGCTTACTGTCCTCAGTCCTCTTTATTGACCTCTCAAAAGCATTTGATATGGTTAATCATCAATTACTGTTAAACTCACTCAAATCACTTTCACTAGATATCCAGACAGTTAATTGGGTCAAGTCCTATCTAGGAAATAGACAACAAGCAGTCCTCTGGGAAAATAAACTATCTACTCTTCTCCCTATAACTCTTAGAGTCCCACAAGGCTCTATTCTGGGACCCCTTCTCTTCACTATTTTTATAAATGATCTGTAAATCTCCCTTCCACAAACCACCTGCATACAGTATGCTGATGACTCGACATTAATATGTTCAGCCTCCTCGCCTGCTGGACTTCATTCGAGTACCCAAGCAGTATTTACCTTAGTTAAAAACTAGTTCCATCAATGCTGTCTCCTCCTTAACCCCCAAAAAACTAAATTGGTACTATTCTCTCCCACTCAGAAGTCTCCTGCTATCAACTTCACAATTACATCTAATAATGGTACTGTAATAACTCCGGACACAGCCACCAAACTTTTAGGTGTAACAATTGATCATAATCTAAACTTCGACACACATATCAACCTAACCATTAAATCAGTTAATAAAAAACTTGGTTTCCTCTACAGACTTAAACCCTATCTCACACCTCTAGCTAGGACTGCTATTCCCCGAACTCACTTAATCTCCACACTTCTCAATGCATCCCCAATCTATACCAACTTATCCAAAAATAATCTCCATAAGTTGAAAACAGCCTATAATAACATAGCTAGATTTGCCACTGGTGCCTCTTTTCGAACCCACCACTGCCAAAATCTTAAATTGCTAGGATGGCTGGAATTTCAAAGCCAGATTCTTTTCCAGCAACTTACTACTATACACAAGATCTTACACCATCCCACAGATACACCCATACTCTCTACCCTCATCTGCCCATATAAAAATCTAACAACCCTTCAATCAGTTAATAAGGTACTAGTAGCTACCCTAAAGTCCAACAACAAATCTGGAGATAGCTTGTTCTCAAACTCTATTGGTAACTCTTGGAACACTCTTCTAACTGAACTAACAGCCCTTTCTTCTACCCCACTTTTCAAGAAGCAATTAAGAATCTTCCTTACAGCCCAATGGCTTTGCTCATGCACAAATCCTGACTGACACTTTCTCCCCCAGCAAGACCATTCTTTACTATCTATCTTTAACCTTCTATTTCAGGTGCTCTGATATTCTCTGTTAATTCCTACTGTAGTAGCTCACCTCCTAAGGTTTGGTAAACTTTTTAAACAATGTTACCCTAATAAAAAAAAATGTTTTATTAATCCTTTTACTCAAAATTTTTAACTTATTTAGTCGGGTATGTTGGTATGTTACTGTAACAGTACTATATAAATGTTCCTGTATTTGAAATGTTTTACCTGTCTGACGTTATCTGTATTGTATATGGCCAAGATTTCTGTCTTGTAAATTGTCTTAATGTGGAGCTTTTCTCCCCGGACCTCCGCTGAAAATGGACATACATCCAGTCGGACTGTCCCGGTCAACAAATGTAAAATAAAATAAAAAAATAAAAGGGAAATTGTACTTTGTACAGAGAGCTGCATCTGGAAATACTGTGTGTATCTATTTCTCTGAAAGTGAATGATCTTTGATCAGTGGCCCAGATGGGTAGTCACACATAGATCCAGTTATTCCAGCAAGTTTAAGCTTATAACAGCAATATTTAACATCTGTTCCTACTTTTGGGCCTTTGTAATTTCTCTGTCATACACACAAACACACAGACACACACACACACACACACATTCACACACACATACACACACACACACACACACACACACACACACACACACACACACACACACACACACACACTGCATGCTAATATAGATCCAGTTATTCCAGCAACTTTAAATTTATAACACCAATATTTAAAAATCTGTCTCTACTTTTTGGCCCATTATCTCATTCTCACATACAAATCACACATAGCTTCAAGCAAATCCCCCCAACAGTCATTTGGACTTGTGGACACACTGACTCATTTACACACACATGCTCTTTCTCTCTCTCTCTCTCTCTCTCACACACACACACACACACACACACACACACACACACACACACACACACACACACACACAGATACACGCACGCATGTACACCCGGACACACACACACACACACACACACACACACACACACACACACTCACACACACACATCACCCACCTTCATTCTCATCCCTACAGACATGCACACACACTTCCACATGCATACATAAACTAACATGTACACTCACCCAGCTTCAGTCTTGTCACTACAGGCATGCACAAATGCAGACACACATACATACTGCAAAATCTGTCCTAATTAGTCCATTCTCCACCCTCAACCCCAAATATACCTCTCAATCTCTTAAAGCAAGAAACCTGGACAAAAGCCACAAATAATGGTGGGACAAAATAGGGACACTTTTTAAATACTGCTCTTGCAAACTTAGAAAATTGATAAAATAATAGTTTTGGCATTAGCATGAATTTTCTGAAAGTTATAGGTTCATAGATTAATACTGTGCTAACTTCCTTGGTGGGCCACTTTAAGCCTAGTCAATTACCCCATGTGAAATCCAACCTTGTACACTGTGTACCTTAAACATTATGACAACCTCTCACTTAATATGAAGTATGAAAATCAAGAGTCTGCCATTATTTTTTTACTTCAGTGCTCAATGATTTATGGGTGATGTGCCAGAAATGGGTAAAAAATATAAGTCAAAAATCTGGACACTGTGGTAAAATCTATGCCCCCCCTTCTCCCTTCTCTCTCTCCCATCCCTCCTCTCCCTCCCTCTCTCTCGCCCCCCTCCACCCTCTCAATCCCCTCTCTCTGTCTCTCTCTCTCTCTCTATCTCACACCCCATCTCATACCTCTCAAATGTCCAGATTTTTGTAGACTGTCCAAAATGTTTGGTCTGTTCCTCATAAAATTTGTGGTTTTATGGATTTTTGTGACAAATCAGTGAGGACTGAATTCATTATATAATGACATGCATTTGAGTTTCTGACTTCATATTCTTCAGAAAATGCATGGTAACTCAAGACCTTTTATTTGAGCAACTTTATAAGTTTATAAGAGCAGTATTTAAAATTTGTCCCTATTTTTGGGGCTTTATCCACCAATATATATATATATATATATATATATATATATATATATATATATATATATATATATATAAATCTCTTTCTCTCTCTCTCTCTCTCTCTCTCTCTCTCTCCCCCCCATCTGTCTCTCTCTCTCTCTCATCCCCGTGTGTCTCTCCATCTCCCCCTTCCTCTGTCTCTCCATATCTCTTTCTCTCTCTCTTTCCATCTGTCTCACCATCTCTCTTTCTCTGTCTCTCCATCTGCCTCTCTCTCTCTCTCTCGCTTTCTCCCCCTCTCCATTTTTCTCTCTCTTCCCCCATCTGTCTGTCTGTCTGTCTCTCTCTCTGAGTCACAGTCAGTCTCTCTTTCTCACACACATGTAAACACACACACACACACACACACACACACACACACACACACACACACACCCACCCCTACTCTCTGAAACGCTTACTGGAGTATCACTTATACTCTATGCTCTTTATGTTGTCATTATCTCAGCATGTTGTGTAGCAGCATGTTTCTTTATTAATGCTGTGCTCACTATAGGCACCAAATTTACCATCAGCCATTCGTCAGGTGTCCATAACACAGAAAACAAAAAGAAGCAACTATGAATGGCATAGAAAAATTACAAAAGATAGTATAAACGCGATAGCTGTGAGTACTCTTATAAGGGATAGTTTATAGCAGTAGTAAAGGTATGTGCAAAATAAATCATTCTGCCAGATAATGAAGAAGCAGTACAAAACTAGAAAGCTGTGATCCATAACAGAAACACAAAGAAGGCCAGTGAAACAAAAGCAAAAGAAACATCTAAAGAATATTTCATAAGAAACTGGTAATAGAGCAAACGGTGAGGGTTATGGGAAGCAATGCAGAGAAGTGATATGACAGAAAAAAAGAAATATTACTCAGCTTTCAAAAATTAACCCAGTCATACCTCTCAAACTCTTAGCACAAGAAATATGGACAAAGCCTAAAATAATGGTGGGACAAAGGCACATAAATAGTGACAAGTTTTAAATATTGCTCTGCAAACTTGCAAAGTTGCTAGAATAACAGGTTTTGTGTTAGAATGCATTTTCTGAAGTATATAAAGTCTGAAACTCAAATGTATGTCATTATTTAGTGATTGCAATCCTTAGTGATTTGCCAGAAACCACAAATTTTATGAGGAACTGACCAAAAATATGAAGCAAAATCTGAGCCATTCTACAAAAAAACTGAACAGCTAAAAAGTATAACCCAGTCATAAAATCAAATCCAGCATAAACAAAGTACAAAAACTATTTACTTTTATTATAAAATATTTCATATGGAACTATTTGCTCAATGCAATATTAGAGGCTGACAGGAATAATAAAGTATTCAATAATTTCATCAGAAAATTGACTGGGAAAATTGTAGATAATAACATCAATAAACGAGGTGATCCCCTAGCCACACAATATAACAAATGTGCATATAGAAAATTGTTCTGCAGAATTCATAATAAGCCACAGAGACAATGGGAACCTTTCATTATATAAATAGACACATAATAAATACTTCCTCCAGGTAAATTAAAAACTTCAATTTCATGGGACCAGTCAGTATACCTGGTGTTTTTTTTTTCTTTATAGAATTAAGGACAACCTACCTAAATACATTATCGGTCATGCTAAACAAAATGTTTGCATTTCAACATGTCCCTGAGTTATGGAGACAGGCTGCAGTAATATCAATTGAAAAGGTGGGTATCATATCAGACCTAAACAGTTTTAAACCTATCAGCCTAACCAGTTGTCTATGTAACACTGTGAAAAGAGTCACAACAAAGATTATCCAAAATGACTCAAGAGACCTACCTCTGTTAGTCATAGAACACTATGGGTTTGTTAAGGAAAGCTCTTGTTTTTTGAATCTTGTGGCATTCCTTGAAGAGGTAACATCAGAAATTGATGAATGATTGACAGTGCATGCTGCTTATCCTGACACCTTGAAGAGGTAACATCAGAACTTGATGAATGATTGACAGTGCATGATGCTTATCCTGACACCTTGAACAGGTAACATCAGAACTTGATGAATGATTGACAGTGCATGCTGCTTATCCTGACACCTTGAACAGGTAACATCAGAACTTGATGAATGATTGACAGTGCATGCTGCTTATCCTGACACCTTGAAGAGGTAACATCAGAACTTGATGAATGATTGACAGTGCATGCTGCTTATCCTGACACCTTGAAGAGGTAACATCAGAACTTGAATGATTGACAGTGCATGCTGCTTATCCTGACACATTAAAGAGGTAACATCACAACTTTATGAATGATTGACAGTGCATGCTGCTTATCCTGACACCTTGAAGAGGTAACATCACAACTTGATGAATGATTGACAGTGCATGCTGCTTATCCTGACACCTTGAAGAGATAACATCACAACTTGATGAATGACTGACAGTGCATGCTGCTTGTCCTGACACCTTGAAGAGATAACATCACAACTTGATGAATGACTGACAGTGCATGCTGCTTGTCCTGACACCTTGAAGAGATAACATCAGAACATGATGAATGATTGACAGTGCATGCTGCTTATCCTGACACCTTGAAGAGGTAACATCAGAACTTGATGAATGATTGACAGTGCATGCTGCTTATCCTACCACCTTGAAGAGGTAACATCAGAACTTGAATGATTGACAGTGCATGCTGCTTATCCTGACACCTTGAACAGGTAACATCACAACTTGATGAATGATTGACAGTGCATGCTGCTTATCCTGACACCTTGAAGAGGTAACATCACAACTTTATGAATGATTGATAGGGCATGCTGCTTATCCTGACACCTTGAAGAGGTAACATCACAACTTGATGAATGATTGACAGTGCATGCTGCTTATCCTGACATCTTGAAGAGGTAACATCAGAACTTGATGAATGATTGACAGTGCATGTTGCTTATCCTGACACCTTGAAGAGGTAACATCACAACTTGATGAATGATTGACAGTGCATGCTGCTTATCCTGACACCTTGAAGAGGTAACATCACAACTTGATGAATGATTGACAGTGCATGCTGCTTATCCTGACATCTTGAAGAGGTAACATCACAACTTGATGAATGACTGACAGTGCATGCTGCTTATCCTGACATCTTGAAGAGGTAATATCAGAACTTGATGAATGATTGACAGTGCATGCTGCTTATCCTGACACCTTGAAGAGGTAACATCAGAACTTGATGAATGATTGACAGTGCATGCTGCTTATCCTGACACCTTGAAGAGGTAACATCACAACTTGATGAATGACTGACAGTGCATGCTGCTTATCCTGACACCTTGAAGGGATAACATCAGAACTTGATGAATGATTGACAGTGCATGCTGCTTATCCTGACACCTTGAAGAGGTAACATCAGAACTTGATGAATGATTGACAGTGCATGCTGCTTATCCTGACATTGCTTAGGATACTTATTTGCAAGCCACATTAACCCTCTAGTGGCCATCTATACCATGTCAAAACTATATTGGGTCTAAAAATGTATCTTACTGTTCTTCATTAAATACCTCATGCAGGTTAACAATCTATGAATAGATTATCATTTATATTGTGTTTTGCATTAATATGGACCAAATCTATTGCTTTTAATTTTCTAGAATTAATATATCATGTGTGACTATTTGACTAACTTTTGGCTCCATGATGCTACACGGCCAATGATTCCCCTTAATTTTGCAGTGAACCTAATTGGCACACCCCATTATCACATTCTTACATAGTTTACTAGAATTATATGAAACCGCCCGAATAGCTGAGCAGAAATACTGACTCTCTCTCTTTCCCAAGACAGAATGACATGGCAGCTGCTTCATAAATCAATTAAAATAACATCAGTTTAGAGATAATTTAATTGCCGTAGTTATTTATATAACATCCCTCAACTGATTTGTAATTGCTTAGTTCCTATTAACCCACCACTCATGCACTGTATTTAGAAGTTAATTACAATTATCTACATACTCTTAATAGTTTACCTTCATATCTAACAGCAGCAATTATATCAAATCTGTTCACTGTCACCATCTTCCTTTATCTTATCCTGCAAATATTATATCACTCCACTAGCAAACACCACATACAGACACACCAACCTCAGAAACCCAACAAAAATCTGGTTATACTATAGAACCCCAATAACATAGCTACTGTAGGACTTTTATAGACATTTCAAGCTCAAAGCCTCTACTACAGCACGTCCCTATACTGACAAACTACCGCAGACCTAAATCCACCCTTCATACTATAAAACAAAATGAGACCCCATGGTAAACACCCTTGCCATCCTCATAACATATATCAACAATTCATCACTAAGTTGCAACCAGATGTTGTTCCAGTCTCCAAAACATGGCTGAAGTCACACATAAAAGATAAAGAAACAGTCCCACCATGGAACTTGTAAAGATGCTAAACGAGAAGTAATATCATAAAATATACCTAACCTGTGTCCAAATCCTTATTTCACTCAGTCACAATTTTTTATTTCATTCTCATTTCACTCACACTCAGTCCAGCCAAACACATGATCTCAGGCTGATACTATAGTTTCCTCTGATGCACCCCAAAACCCAACAGAGCACATTGTACCCTGGATTACCAATAATATCCATAAATAACCCATTCTCCAAGGGACTTCAACCTAGACTGGCATATTGCATTGAAATCTTACACATACCCACAAACACAATTCTGGAATTTGTATCAGTTTAACAAGGATTGACAAATTATCAATGAACAAAGTATCTCAGCTACCAATATACTACTAAATACCAACGTGACCACTCCAACATCTATGCATGTAGAAAGAAATCACTAGTTCCCAAACCAGCTATCAAAGACACTTGAATATCTAATAACAAAACCAGATTTAGACTCAGCAGTACACTTTTTTAACTAAATTTTACATAATATCCTGCAATTTAATGTTCTACCTAAAGAGTAGGAGAATCCATCAACATTCACCCCTATGACTCCCACCCCTTTCTAGTATAAAACTTTGGAACACTAATGCTTGCACCCTAACCTGTTATTAACATGTAAACAAATGAAGGGGTAAACCACACCAAATACAACACCCATGGAAAGACAAGCCCCTACACTGCTGAACTTTATATATATATATATATATATATATATATATATATATATATATATATATATATATGTGTGTGTGTGTGTGCGCGTGTGTGTGTGTGTGTGTGTGTGTGTGTGTGTGTGTGTGTGTGTGTGTGTGTGTGTGTGTGTGTGTCTGGTTCCCCTTCACAAGATCGAATGGATGGAAGCTCAAAATTCATAATTTTGAGACCAGAATCTCGAACTTCCATTCACCCGAAATTGTGAATGGGAGCCTTACGTTTAAAAAAATAAAAAAGTTAACTTACCTTATTGCAGGGGGCCAGGTCCCCTGTACCCTAGCAGTTTAAATGTGAATGTTCTGTGACTGCACTATAGTGGAGGAATGGAAAATCTTTCGTTTTGCGTTTACGCTTATAGCGTGGAATGGAAGATTTCCCTTTCCTTCACTATAGTGCGATCTTGGAGTAGGTATATTTAAGTAGGGAGGTGTGGGGGTGCAGGAGGGTGAATGTGAAAACATTTGAAAGGTCTTACTTATTTTTTTGTCACTTTCATATGTTCGAGTTTCTCTAAATTCGAGATTCTGGTTTTCAGTTTATGACTTTCGAGTTTAGAGGAATTCGATCATATGAAGGGGAACAGTGTGTCTACATAATGAAGCATAACTTTCCATTGAATACTCAGAATCTGAGTTCTCAGTTCACCAATAATTGACAATTAACCCTCAAAATACATAAACATTGATCTACAAATACAATTTTTTTTGTAATTTTGAGACTCACAATTACAGGTCTCAGATTTAAAATAGGGAGCCACTCCATAGTCATACAATACTAGAGGAAGGAGAAAGTCTCCAAAACAGTGATCAGTGGTCTTGATCAGCTGTCTTTTTTTTTTTTTTGGAGCAAGTAGGGCGGCCACGGTGGTGCAGCGGTTAGCGTTGCCGCCTCACAGCAAGAGGTTCTCCGGTTCGATTCTCGGCTGGGGTGCCTTCTGTGTGGAGTCTGCATGTCCTCCCTGTGGTCGCGTGGGTTTCCTCCGGGTGCTCCGGTTTCCTCCCACATCACAAAGACATGCAGTAGGTGGATTGGACACTCTAAATTGGCCCTAGGTGTGAGTGTGTGCATGTGTGTGCCTTCTGTGGAAGGTTGGGCGCCGGGCTGGCAACTCGACACCGTAAAACTCCACTGCCAATCATGTGCAGACAGATGATCCGCTGTGGCAACCCCCTAACTGAAAACCTAAAAGCCGAAAGAAGAAGATTTTGGAGCAAGTAATTTTAGAGCTCTAGAGACTAGCAAAATGAGAAAAGCCTCCTACCCACATCAGAGATTAAATAAAGGACACTGGCTGTGCCTCGTCCGATAAAAAACAGTTCTCCCTCAGAAAAGATGACCTGCTGTTGCTGCTAACAAAATCAAAACAAAATAATTCCATTCCTGTTCTTTCATCTACCTTCAATACACAGTCTTTCAACCTTGTCCTAGCATTAGCATCAACCATATGTAAACTTCTAAAGAAGCTAAAAACATGGCTTCCTAAACTTAGAAAATATGTTCCCTGTTTGATTAAAACTTAGTGCTGATGCAACTGCACGAACAGTTCCGTTCCTAGTAAACTGATCTGTTAGGAAGGCTAAGTACCCACACCTTGGAAGTCCAGTTACAGTGCCTCTGCATGAAAGGGGGACTTATACACAGCTAGGCCTCCATCAAGTACTTTAGCATTTTAGCATTAACAGCCTACTGTCCAACTACCAGTATCTATTAACTTTCATCAACCATGTTAGGGAACACCTGAAAAAAAAGATAACTACATAGGCATCAAATTTCTTGATCTATCAAAATGTCTGACAATGTCACAATGTTCTAATCTCCCACATGTCAAAAAATAAACATTACCTCCAGTGCAACATTATTCTCTACCTACCCAGCTCAAAGCAACGAGTAAACCATGCCACTCAAAAACTGCCAGCAAAAGCTTTATTTGAATTTTCGGGCCGTCATCTTCATTTAATAAGACTTCATCAAAAACACAACCAACCAAAAACACTCATGCATTTAAATATAGTCACTACTTCAGCATCTGACTCCTCATTCTAAATACAATTTTATAATAAAACTATATATATATATATATATATATATATATATATATATATATATATATATATATATATATATATTTTATATGGGTCTACCTGAAAACGCCGAAATCTCGAAACGCCGATGACGAGAACGCCGACACCGGAAGATCGACAACGGAGAAGACCGACAGTTGAGAATCCCGACGATAGAACACTGACATGTAAAGGTAAGTGTGCGATAGGGATGGACGTTAGGGTCAGGGTGTGGGTAAGGTAAGTGCGCGATAGCGACGGTCTGTAAGGTTAGGAGCGGGTTAAGTGAGTTAGGGTTAGGGCGCGGGTCAGGTGAGTGTGTGATCGTGATAGACGTTAGGGATAGGGGCGGGTTAAGTGAGTTAGGGTTAGCGTGCAGGTTAGGTGAGTGTGCGATAGTGACGGACCTTAGGGTTAGGGTTTGGGTTAAGGTTAGTGCATAGATAGTTGTGTATGTAAGGTTCAGTGTAGGTTTGTAAGGTTTTTGGTGTGCTTGTGTTGTGTGTGTGCTTTTTGGACAGGGGATTTGTTTTGTTTGTTGAGTGTCGGGATTGTGGTTTGTCAGGTATGTGACGTTTCATGTTTCTGAACTTTCGGTTTTGTGGTGCCATTGATTTCGTTGTCGGTGTTTTAGCGCGTCGGTGTTGTCAGGTAGACCCATTATATATATAAATGTGTGTGTCTGTGTTACCTAAATATTGAAGAACAATTGCACATAAACTATAAAATATTTCAGGAAAGGACTGTTAGTTAAAACCCAGTGTGACACAAATAAAGGATAAAAATACAATTCCTGAGCTACTATAATTTTACTGTTCTCATAGATAAAAACACTTTTGATTGACACCATCTCATTTATAACGGGGCTCTGAAAAGCATCCAACAGCAATTACCAGTACAGCTACCTATATTCTGTTTTATTCTTCCAATCACCTCCTCTACTAAGTATCAGACTTTTCTCCAAAATAAAAAATACAGACTTTTAAAATTGACTTATCTTTCTGAGTGTCTGCTTAAAGTATTATTCACATCCTCATTTCTAATAGTATATGCATGCTCATACAGCCTTTGCTTTAATGGCCTTTCTGATTTACCCTATACAATGACTGTCACATGATAAACAGCTAGCAAAATAAATAATACTTTTGTGTTGCAATTTAACTTCTCATTATGTGAAATTGCACATGGAAAGCCTGGAGCCATCATTACACTTCTATCATTTATATATTTGCATGATTTACATTTGGACATTTTTCCAATAACACTGTCACTCTCTACACTTTTCTCAAATGCATTCTTTAAATTCTGTCCCCTCTTATACATATATCATAGGCCATCTCTTAATACATATATTTAAAAAAAAAACTGTTCAAATCATATTTTCTCAATTTTTACATAAACTTTCTTTTATTTTATAAAAGATGTTACTAAAATCGCTTACAGCTTACAATCTTTTCCATTATTATCACACTGTCTACCCTCAGTACATTGTTATTATAATTAGATATTCCCAGATCAATACAACCATTAATGACATTCTTATTGTTGGATCTTTTTTCTTTTTCTAGTTAAAATTGGTTTGAAACTATTCAATCTCTTACCATTCACTTCAGTAATCATCTCATCAAACATCTCCAAGGGATATAACTTATCTAAGAACAAACCTTTTAAAAATGTAACCTATTCTGTAAACTTGGAAATGGAAACAAGATGATGCGACAGTAGATGGTCCATAAGTGCCAATCTGCCATCTAAAAGCACAGCAAGATTTTTAACCTTATCCACAAATCCCAAGTTATTGCCATCATAAATGATGGTGGGAGTTAAGGCTGTATAATTTGAGATTTTATAAAGTGGCATGAATAGCCATGGTCACTCTATTGCAGGTGTTCAGCATCAGACAATTGCAATTCATTCAGTTTGAGGTGTAGTCCAGATTGTCGTAAAGGAAATTCATCACAGATATTTTGTCCTGTGGAAAGAAGAGGCAGAGCAGTGTATCTTTATCTGTGTAGGAGTAATATTGATGACCACTTCCCTTAACATGTTCTCCCAGTGGAATCATAAACACAGAGAACAACAAAGGGCCCAGGATCAATCCATGTGACACACCAAACACAACAGGGTAAAAGAAGAAGTTCTAAGTCTAGACACTACCTCTTGGTATATCCATATGGGTAGGAGACAAACCAAGAAGTTCTAAGTCTAGACACTACCTGGTGGTATATCCATATGGGGTAGGAGGCAAAACAACCCAGAACAGTTCTGAAAACTCCACAGTAAGTCCACAAATGGTCCAGATGAATGCTGTAATTTGCTGGATCAAATGTAGAGAGTAACTCAGGAAAGACAATGATGGAATGATAACCGTTCTTTCGTCATTAAGAGATCTATCCTAGTGTTATGTCTAGTGCAGAACATGATACAAAATGAATTGCAAACTCAGTCCTCCTTTAAAACTGGATCTAGCAGTGGATAAACAACCCTTTCAATAACTTAACCAGTAACTGTTAGATTAGAGATGGGCCAGCAATTATGAAGGTCATCTGACTCAAGAAATTGCTTCCTCAGGATTAGGATCACCAAGTCTTCCTATAAAATATCTGGAAAATCTACACAATTTAAATAAGATTAAGAAAAGTTGATCCAGAAAATCAAAGAGCAAGCATTTCAAGACAAGTAAAAGTCAGTTTTGTTGGACCAGAGTCCAAGTTGCAGGGGACAGATTACATACCAGAAACCAGTAAGACAAATTTGGAGTAAACTAATAATTAACTCACACCAAGACCAGGGTAGGCCATCCTTATAAACAGCGTAATCTTCCATGAGTGTATTGTGGAAAAGGAAACTGTCAGCAAAGAATAGAGCTGTGAACCCACATTCTTTAGAAGAAAGTGGTCCATACATGAAAAGACATTTTAGAACACTATAGAGAAAATACAGATGGAACCGTTGACAGACACAGATGAAGCTATTATTATCCTTGTCTTGGCAATCAGTGTCATCTACTCAGATGAAGCTCAGAGCTTGGGGAGTTCTTCATGCCTGTTCTAACTTCCCATATACTGCAACATGTTTATTGTAATCGAAGGCTGATGAAAATGGTCTAAGACTTCATGCTAGTGTATAGAGCATTTCTTCATTATGGTGTGCTTTAATTTAAATGAGCAATATGCTGATTTCTAATGTTGTGGTATATCTTTGATAATAATTCTTTTTGTATATCTTTGATAATAATTCCATCTGAATAATCATTCCTGTAGTGACCGGAGCTGTAAACAGGGGAGGCCAAAGACCCTGAACTTTCTCCTCTGGTACTACATTTAACCACTGTTCTGAAATATCCCTCAGATGGAATAAGCTGTACAGGAAAATTCATATTGGACCAATAAAAAGATCACTGTATCTGTATTCTGGTGTTCTGAAAATTAACATAGTCACCGTATTTGTGGAAATTGTTAGGCCCAACAGAACTTTCCATAGTAGTAGTACAGGACAGAAGGAGGTGAGCAGCCTACATCTGTTGTTTTCATAGCCATGTAAGTATGTAGATAACTGTAAAAAAAAATGGTTGAAGTCTAAGCCAGGGAAGTTGCAGTGTTGGATGTATTCTCCTCTATCATCTGTTGTAGGCTGTCACCAGTCCTAGATAGTGCATGGTTTTGGCTGTCATTAATTTCAATACTGAAAAGAAGTTCCTGAAATGGCTGGCTGTCAAAGGAAAAATATACTTTAAAAATTATCAAAACACGGTAGGTTCAGGTTAAGGCACTTTAATCTTGCAGCAAGGAGACAAAAATGTGCTATTACAGAGTTTGTCTAACTAGAAACAGGAAATACTTTCATTTTTATACATTCTCTAACTAGACATGGCCTACCAAGCTGACGTAACAGATTACCAGCCTTTTCATCATCATTTGTTGACCATCACTTCCATGAATTTCTGCTGATTTAACAATTTTTGTGAGAAACTTCCTGAGGAAAACAACATGGCCTTGATTACTACCAGTTAGATACATGTTATGTTACCATTCAAGGTACTATGGCTAATTCAAGCACAATGCTAACAGTTCATTTCTCTAATAATCCTTTGTCTACTTTATCTCCAAGCTTCTACAGCTGCACATGTTCTCATGCTTCGAACAGAGCTGATTGTTTAAAATCATTACATTTACAGACTATAGTATTGTTCATTCATTCGTTCCTGACCTAGCAGATAAACACCTGCTTCTCAAGTACATTTCCAAAAGGCATAAACATGAATATTGCTGTGCTAGCAATTGCTAGGTCAGAGGACATCTTGCAAGTTTCAGAAAGCATACTGCAGTTTTCAAAAAGCATCTTTTTCAGTCTCATATGAAACTCAATTTATATATAACACAGTGCATGTAAAATAGAATGAAAAACGTGTTAATTCTTTTGATTATTGATTAGCATTAAGCATACACACATTAATACATATTTTTCTAACATTTCCCTCCTGTTAATACTTTTTAATTCTATTTTCAAAAAAGAATAAACAATTTGCTTCTTTTCCTAACCTCTTCCAATCAGGATTTGCAGTTAAGAAAGTCATTCAGTTTAAACTTTTATGAAAGTGTTTCACATTCTAGCAGCTCTTCAAATTCAGTACTTTGATACATAGTCTCAGATACTGATATGTCTATGAATTCTTTGATTAATTTCTTCATGCAGGGGATTCCACAACAAACACAAACTCCTATTAGGAGTAATCCTACCCCAATGGCAATCAATATGTTCATTAGGATGGAATCCCACCCCCAAATACATTCTGGAAAAAGTCTGTCAGAGGGTTTGGGCCTGGTTTGGTCATGGCCGACACTTGCTGAATCACCTCGAGATGATCGTTAATCTCATGCTGATGATCAGGAATAAATGCACAGCATTCTTCTTTGATTAAAGCACACGTCCCACCCCTCGCCACCAGGGTGAAGTCAAGAGCCATTCGGTTTTGGAGTACTACAGTTCTCATGGCATTCAGTTCATCAGTTATCAGTTCAAGAGTTTAGACAGTTTCCGCAGCTTCCAACTCGATTTAACTGCACCATATGCAGGTAATATGTCTGCCCACAATATGACAGCATCATTCAAGTCCATGTGCGCAAGTTTGGTTCCCACATTACAATGGTCTTTCCAGCCTGCTTCGATCTGTCCCACTGGATTCTCAGGTTTCTTAACAGTCTTTTTGGTTACATCTCGGGTATTTTGAATATTTCCCTGAGGCAAAACTGCAGTGTGTCGTATGGCCGGGACCAGGTATCCCAAAAAACAACTGCCAGACCAATTCTCAGGTAACCATTTATATGCCTTTTTACCACACACAAAATAACAGTCCTCTACTTTAGTTGTTACTTTGTTATGAAATGACTGCCCTGCATGAAACATTTTCCTGTCTATTACAGATAACTGTTTAAAAAGTACAGGATTACGTTGCACCTGATCAAGAGTCTTTCGCATAGATTTTAAAAATGAGTTATAATCTGTACTACAAGATCCACCTAAATCATTTGCTTTTGTATAACATTTATACCGTACGGTGACATTACACTTGCTCCATCCCACTTGGATGGTATCATTTTTCTAAAAACATGCAATTCCTTTTTGTGTTACAGGCAAATACAGTGCTACTTTATCATGTGCTTTAATAGCAACTCTGTCAAAAAACAGATTTTCCCAGGTCTCATTGACCCCTAGGGGGATAGCAGCCATCAATAAACCCCTGTATGCTGTTGGTATGGCCGTGCAGACCCAGCAGTTCAAAACATTAAAAGTCTCAGCATACACACATGTAATTGCCTGATAAGTGTTAAAGTTCGGATCCCAGTCTATGTTTGGCTCATTACGTTTAATCAGTTCAACTTTTGTGGCAGGAAAAAGGAGTGGCCACAACAAAAAGAACGATGTGATTAGCATAGCTATCAAAATGATCATGCAAGTTTTCTGAGGTTGCTCAATGTCTCTATTCACTCTGTACCTGGCCATTATGTTCTCGTTGTACAACAGTAACAAAGTTTTTGTCCAATTCAAAGTTTTTAACCAGTTTACAGGGCGTCAAATGAATCCAGGAAGCTCGCTCTGTGATCTTGACTGCAGTGGGTGTTGACAGTAGTACCTGGTATGGCCCTTCCCACTTCGGAGAACTCCAGTTCTTTTTCTTCACAATCTTCACCCAGACCCAGGTGCCTGGGGCTACTGGTGTTTCCGATTCTGGTTGCTCTTTATCTGAAACAGAATTTAACTGCAAAAGTTTGTTATTCAAAAATCGTCTCATATACCCTGCAAGTGAACTGTCAGCCTCTTGCTCTGCAGACATGAGAGGTTTCCACTGAGGTGTATAATATGCCCTCCCAAACAAAGTTTCAAAAGGAGTTAATCCCTTTGCATTTGGAACAGTTCTCATGCTCAACAGTGCTAGAGGCAAACAGTGCACCCAGTTATTTTGTGTCTCACTCATCAATTTCCTAAGCTTATTCTTCAACTCCCCATTATGCCTCTCTACTAATCCTGCAGATTGGGGGTGGTAAGCGCAGTGATTTTTTAATGATATTCCAGAATAGCGACTAAGTTGTTGCACTGTTTGGTTCATGAAATGTGTACCGTTATCACTATAAATCTTTTCCAGTATGCCAAATCTGGGTATAATTTCTTTAACAAGGACCTTTGCAACAGTAGCTGCATCTGGATTTTTAGTTGGAAAAGCTTCCACCCATTTGGAAAACATATTTATAATGATAAGGCAATACTTTTTATTCTCACATTTATTCAGTTCTATGAAATCCATACAAATAGTATGGAACGGATACGGTGGTGTAGGGAAACTCCCTTGCTTAGGCTTCAATGCCCCTTGTACATGATGCTTGTTACAAACATGGCATGCTGCACCAAATTTTTTTGTGTAGTTTGTAAATCCATACGTTGTAAACACTCGATTCACTAACTGCACCATCCCCCCTGTTGAGACATGGCTCTGCCCGTGGCTCAACAAAGCTGCATATCTAAACAAATTAGATGGCAAAATTGGTTTCTTTTCCTTGGAGATGTACAGTCCCTTTTCAAGGATTGCTCCTCGTTTTATCCACTTCTGTTTTTCTACATTTGTAGTAAGTGCCTGCATTGTTTTCAACATTTCTAAATCTAAAATCTCAGAGGGTTGTAATTCCTCACTCAAAAGAAAAGCTTCTGAGGCTGAAGCTGCCTGTTTTGCAGCTGTATCAGCCCGCGCATTACCTTTTGAAATTCTATCCTGTTGCTTGGTATGAGCTACACATTTGCAAATAGCTACTTTTTGAGGTAACTGAATAGAGTCTAATAAATCTAAAATAAATTGCGCATGATTAATTGGTTTACCAGTAGATGTTATCATTCCTCTATTTTTCCACTGCTGCGCAAAAACATGTACTGTAGAAAAAGCATACTGACTGTCAGTAAAAATATTCATTTTCTTACCTTCAGCTAAAGTACATGCCCTTGTCAAGGCAATCAATTCTGCTGCTTGTGCAGATAAGTTGTGTGGTAAAGATTTTGCTTCTAAAGTCTCAGTATCAGAAACGACTGCATACCCCACTAGAATCTGTCCTGTAGGACCCCTCCTGCACGAGCCGTCCACATAGTATGTCACCTCGGCATCATCCTAGGGAACATCTGTAAGATCTTGTCTAGGTAATGTCTTTTGCTCAATCTCCTGCAGGCAGCAGTGCGGTTTGCCATCTGCAGGGGTTGGGAGCAAGGTTGACGGATTCAAGGTTGTGCATCGTTCAATTGTCATATGAGGTTGGCTCAACAGTATAGTCATACAGGAAAGATGTCTAGCAGGTGAAAGATATGCTTCTTTTTCTTGCAGTAAAATAATTGCGACTGCATGAGGCACTCTCAATGTGAGAGGGTGGAACAACACTATTGAGGCCGAAGCCTGCACTGCCATTGCAGCTGCAACTACTGCTTGTACACAGTGGGGCAGGGATCGTGCCACTGGGTCTAACTGTGATGAATAGTAAGCTATGGGGTGTTGTTTGACCCCATGTTGCCGTGTCAACACTGATGTCATATAACCTTGCTTACAGTCTACAGTTTGGAAAAATTGCTTATGATAGTTCGGTAATCCTAAAACTAAGGATGATGCTATCAGTTGTTTCAGCTTACAGAAAGCTGCTTCTGCTTCTGGTGTCCATTGTAATAAATCCTGTGCTGCCATCGGCTTTTTGAATATCAAATTAGTCAGTGGAGCAGATTCCAAAGCATAATTTGGTATCCAACTCTGACAAAAGTTAGTAGTTCCCAGGAAGGACATCATTTCCTTCTTGGTAGTTGGTCTAGGTGCTTGTAATATTGCTGTTTTTCTATCTTCATCTAATATTCTACCTTCTTTGGATATTACATATCCTAGGTACTTAACTTGTTTTCTCCAAAGTTGTAGTTTGTTTTTATTTACTTTGTGTCCTTGAGTAGCTAAAAACTGTAATAATGCTATGGTGTCCTCTTTACATTCTTGCTGGGAGGGGGCTGCCAGCAGAATGTCATCTACATAAAGTAAAATCTGACTACCTCTCGGTGGGATAAATCCCTCCAGGTTGCTTGCCATTTCTTGTGCAAATATTGTTGGACTTTCACAATATCCCTGTGGTAATCTTGTATATGTATACCGTTTCCCCTGAAATGTAAATGCAAACCAATGTTGGCTGTCGGGGTGTATCGGTATTGAGAAAAATGCATTACTAATATCTACCACAGAGAAATACTTTTGCTGAGGCTTTAAATCATTCAGTAAAGTGTGCGGATCTGGCACCGTTGGTGCCCTGGGTATAACTGCATTATTTACAGCCTGTAAATCTTGGACCATACGCCATTCCCCGTTTGCTTTCCTGACAGGAAATAAGGGTGTATTACATGGTGAATCGGGAGATTCTATTAAGACTCCTTCCTTAAGTAAGGCTGCTATTATAGGTTTGATCCCTATCTCTGCATCCTTTCTCAAGGGATACTGTCTTTTCTGAGGTCTAAATGCTGATTTTGGCATAATAGTAACTGGTCCTGCTGTTCAAATAAGCCCTACATCTGATTTCCCTGTTGACCAGAGAGTCTCTGGTATGTTTCGCAAGGCTTTTTCCTTTTCTTCCAATAAGAGTAATACTCAGCTATTCTCACTAGCCTGTGAGTGCACAGCTGGGTGTGTCTGTGTTATCCAATTCAATTTCTGCTTCTGTACTCCTTGTTCGGAGAGTTCTAATTCTGTCTGCTTTTCCCACCTTGTGACTTTTTCTCCCAAGTCTACCCATTTCAAACTTCTATTCTTAGTTAAGCTAACATGTGGCAATCGATTAGATTTATAAAGTGCTAAAAATTCCTGGGGCAATGAACAGCTTATTACACTGTTTTCTTCTGTGTCCCAGTACAAGTTTCGTAACACTAGCCTGTTTGCATGGTTTTGAAACAATTCCTGTTCGTATTCTTTATCAGGTCCTGGTCTATTACAGTAATATAGAGTACAATGCAACAAATGTTGTTTGTCAGTGTTGAGGGAGGGGGATTTACTGATGTCTACGTTCATCAGTTCTTCGGTTACTGCCCCTGGACCAGTCGTAACCAAGTCCTGGCTGTACCAATAATATGTCTCACCCTCCGGTCGCACTACAAAAGTATCCATTTGTCGCTGTGCCTCCATACCCTGCATGGTTGGAACTTCGGCTATGCCAAATATCTGCATTAAGTCTCTACCCAAAAGATTTACTGGGCATTTTGCAGAAACCACAGTTTTACTTTTCTCGGTCATTCCTGAAACAGGGTCTGTTATTGCTATGTCATGGGAGAGTGGCTCCTGATACAGCTGTCCATTAGCTGCTTTTACTAGTATATAATCTGGTGATTCTGAATCTTCTGGTAATTTGGAAGGATGTATCAGGGTCTGTGAAGCCCCTGAGTCACACAAAAATTTGACTTCCCTCCCCTCTACTAGAAGCGTCACTTCCGGTTTTGTGTCTGCTAAGTAGAGCTCTAGGCTCAATAATGCTAAGTCTAAAATTTCATTTTCTTCAACATCTACAAATTCATGTACATCCTCTACCTCTTCTGTCATGTCCTCTACCCTTGCTATCACATTTGCACTTGTCTTTTCCCGTTCATTCTCATTCAATGATTCCTGACTATCATATAGTCATTCCTCATCCTCCTTATTTTCTGTAGTCACCTTCCTATTTAGCCTGCAATCCCTTGCTAAATGTCCCTTTTTCCCGCATTTAAAACATTCATCCCTTTTCTTTCTTTCTTCAAAATCCTCTGATCGCTTATCAGATTGTTTATTTCCCTGGGTATTTTTCTTACCCTTTCTTCCAGTTTGTACTACAAAAACTTCTGACCCATCTTCTGCTGAAAATACTTGGGTTTTCTTTTTCTTTTTACTATTAAAATGTCTTTCTGCATGTCTTGCATATTCAAGTAATGGCTGTAATCTACTCGTACGATGATCTACCATGTGCTTCGTAATAAAGCTGCTAATGGGAGTTATACTACCTTTCAAGAATGCATTCTTCAGCTGCTGCTCATAAGGGGAATCATGTGTCTGATTTTCTGGTATCTGCATTCCGCAGTGGTTATTAAAACACTCTAATAATCTAGCATAATATCTATCAACCGTTTCACCTTCTTGTTGAATGCACTGATTAATGCAAGTCCAATCAGCCCTAGGCTTCCATTTTTCAGAGATTCGGTCTGTCAGACCCTTTACTCTGCCATCTAATTCTGCGTTAGTATGTGGGAGTGGTCTAAGCTCTGCGTCACGGGGATTCCAGTCGCCACTGATCATGTGCCAATCTGGACCTACAATTTGTCTAACTACTTTTTCTACTTCTTCTCCGTTCAAATGGTAACTTAATCTCATACCCTGTAAGTCTTCTAAAAATTTTCTAAAATTCACTTTTTGATGGGGAATTCCCTCCGTGGCTTTCCGGACATCCTCCGGCGTCCACGGTCTATAAACTAAAAGAGTCGGATCCTGTCCTGCCTGTCCTGCCCAAGGATTTGGTACTTCTGTGAGTGGACATATCTCTTCCTCACTCATAGCTCGTGATTTTCTATTTATTTCATATAGTTCAATCTCCCTTCTCAAGTCGCGTGTTCGAGACCTTGTCTCGATAGGATCCCTGACAAATGGTTTTGATGCTGTAGAAACAGCTGGGTATAGCGGAGGTGGATCAGCTTGTCCACTCTCTTCATATTCTGGTAAGGGAAGCGGAGGGAGAGAAGGAGGGGTCGTTGCTATTACCAAGTTATTATCTTCTTTGTCTAAGAACATCGTTTTTGAATTTTTAATCTTTTGTTCCCTGCGATTTGCTTCCTCAAGCCACCTATGTGCCTGGGGAACTCCTAATTGTCGTTGCTTTTTTAATTGACCTTTTGCGTCTGTTTTAAGTTGCCTGACAAGTTTAATAAGTGCAAGTTTATCTAAATTACCATTGAATGTATACTTATCAACCCATTTTGTATAATACTTAACATTGTCGGCACGCTGTAATTGCATATATTTCGCGTCTTCAGTTAGGGGCGGGTCTCGGGAACTTTTCATGCACTGATTTCCCATGTTGCCTTAGCTAAGCTGTAAATTGTTACGTAACCCTTCTTATCATGTGGTACCACGGTTCTACACCTTTTCACAGTTTACATAGAATAACTGTCTACCTATTCTGTTTCCCTGATCTATGACAAGACAGTAACCTTTTTTGTCCCTGATCTGCACATGCAAATCTTCCTGACAAAAACAGTTCTGCAACTAGTCCCTGATCTTAAAACGGAAATAAGGTAATTCCTCCTTACCTGACCCTCCGTGAGTTGATCCACCGGATCGTTGACTCGTCCTCCAATCCCAGATCAGAAACAGTGGCTGGCCTCTTTCGAACGACAATTCAGTCGGAGGTCTTTCAAAACAGAAGAGCCGATTTGGCCTCTTCTCCGTACGGATGCATGCCACCAGGCCCAATTCTGACCTAGGCCTAGAGCGAGAGGTACTTTCCGGTCCGAAGGACCAAACGGTCAAAGGAAAAATATACTTTAAAAATTATCAAAACACGGTAGGTTCAGGTTAAGGCACTTTAATCTTGCAGCAAGGAGACAAAAACATGCTATTACAGAGTTTGTCTAACTAGAAGCAGGAAATACTTTCATTTTTATACATTCTCTAACTAGACATGGCCTACCAAGCTGACGTAACAGATTACCAGCCTTTTCATCATCATTTGTTGACCATCATTCCCATGAATTTCTGCTGATTTAACAATTTTTGTGAGAAACTTCCTGAGGAAAACAACAATGGCCTTGATTACTACCAGTTAGATACATGTTATGTTACCATTCAAGGTACTATGACTAATTCAAGCACAATGCTAACAGTTCATTTCTCTAATAATCCTTTGTCTACTTTATCTCTAAGCTTCTACAGCTGCACATGTTCTCATGCTTCGAACAGAGCTGATTGTTTAAAATCATTACATTTACAGAATATAGTATTGTTCATTCATTCGTTCCTGACCTAGCAGATAAGCACCTGCTTCTCAAGTACATTTCCAAAAGGCATAAACATGAATATTGCTGTGCTAGCAATTGCTAGGTCAGAGGGCATATCTTGCAAGTTTCAGAAAGCATACTGCAGTTTTCAAAAAGCATCTTTTTCAGTCTCATATGAAACTCAATTTATATATAACACAGTGCATGTAAAATAGAATAAAAAACTTTTTAATTCTTTTGATTATTAATTAGCATTAAGCATACACACATTAATACATATTTTTCTAACATTGGCCTAAGGAAAAAAATGGTTAACCTGGCATTAACTTCATAAAATAAAAACACAGTAAATAAAAAAAAAATAATAAAAGCAAAACATAAAAAATATGACAATGCTTTTTTCCAAAATTCCCCAAAGAATCTACATTGAGGCATACAATTTAACCATGTACTGGAACATTCAGATTAACAAGAAGCATTTGATATATTTATTCTAGGGGCAGATACCAAATAGGGAGGGGAAAAGCCAAAGTCCCACAGCATATGCACATCCAGATAGACCATGGCAAGATGCAAAAACATGTAGAGTCACATTAGCAAACCTCTTTTGATAAAGTCACCATAGGAAATATAAAAATTTCCCCTGGCAAAATAATATTTTAACACAGCAGGCCATGAATGCACAATGACACAGTCTTCAGTAGTTTACTTAAGCTAACAGGCCAAATTCCAATAGCCACTGACATGGCTAAATTCAGAATTTTAAAGTTTAAATTTAATTACACATGGATGCAAATAAAATTCAAAATATAGAAATAGATTAAAAGGCAAGAAAAACAACAAGCAGCACCAAATACAAAAATAAGTAATATTCAGAATAAAGTTCATAATAAAAAAAAATCTGGCGCAGTGTTAATACTGAAAAGTATACATTGACAAACATTGAGCTTAACAAGATGCCTCTAAAATATTTACTGGAGATATAGGCACTAGTTAGATAGTGACCCTAGAAACTTTTTTTACACCAAGTAACTCTTTATTGATCATCTATCATCTATCCTGTTCTCTGTGTTTCTGCAATGAGTCTAATATTTCAGGAAATGAATTTACAGCATTGGGTCATTGCACACAAAGCAAACTAATCATTCTTAGATCTGATCTGAAAACCTTCACATCTAAGGATGAGGGTACAAAACTGTTGAGTTGTAGCTCCTTGCAATTGTACTCATCAGCATACACAAAAGAAAACTGAATGATCACTAGGTGAGTTGAAAAGGACATGTGCCGTAAGTATGCAGCTAAGAGTTTGTAATCAGTTGTCACAGTCCATTCAAAGAATTGCTTAATTTTTGGGCTTAGTAATGAGTTGTATCACCCCCTATTATCAGATGATACCTTTCTATATGGAGACTGAGAAAGGATGGTCGCAAAGTCTTTTGCAGCTGACATCTCTGCCAGTCTGCAAGTTTCTTCAGTACTTTATACTCTCCTTTTAGAATAATTTACATGTACTTTCAACACAGAGTTGTCAACAACCTTTTAATTGTGAATTTGGTAAACAGAGTTCAAGATCTCTGCTACTGGAAATAGAAGATTGAAAAGCCATTGTCAGAAATTAACAAGCTAAGATACCAACATTGCTACTACCACCACCATTTTGTCAGTGGTTCTGGTAGTGCAGATGTTAAATTAAGCAGTAATATGTAAGGCACCCAAAGGCTATATCAACTTGAGAAGGATTTTAGACAGTCAATAACTATAGGTATATTGGTGGTGTCCAAAGATTTTTTTTGCCCTGTTCTTGTTCTGTTTTGAGTCTTTCTAATGTCTGGACCTGCCTGCTGCCCCCACCACCTTCCTCATCTATAACTCACTGAAACACAAGTCAGGTGTAGCAAGGTTTTAGCTTACACCCTCATTTGTCCCCAGACTGAAAAAATCTTTGCCAGAGTGCTGTAGAGTACAATCTGGATGACAGCCAAGTTTCAGATTAAGAAGGAGCAGCATTACACAGAAGAGCACAACAGAACCATCAAAAAAGGCCCTGCTATATCTGGGATGTGACTACAGATCATCTGCTGGACTCACTTGGAATTAGTGCATATGCAGCTTCTTGTAAATAAAATGGACAGCAGTCATTGATTCCTGACCATTTCTGGGCTGGGGTGGTCCTTGAATGCTATCCATAACTGTCTGGTTTCCTAGTTGGTAAATTTTAGACATGGGTGCTGAGTAACATTCTATTTTGTAGATATGTGCTCTACTCAGAAGCTAGTGCAAGCAATAATGACCAAACTGTAGTGTATCCACTTTAAGACCCAGCTATGCAGAAGACTGCATTACTCCTTGTGAGTTTGTTCCTCGGCTTCTCCATCCATTTTCAGTTTGAGTCACTCTGCGCATTATGGTGCTCTGCCATTTCCTTCAACCATCTATATTAAAATAAATACATTTGTTCAGTTTTTCTCTATATACTGTTTGGTGAGTGTTTTGAGTCAGGTTTCTGTTATCATGTGGCACAATAGGTTCATAGGTATTTACTAGGCTGACAACCACAGGGGTCTTTTTAAGCCTAGCCATGCATCCCAAACCTCTGACAAGTTCTGGTACCTTGACAAGTGTAAGCAGGGGCCTGGGAGATGAAACATTTACAGGTTGCCTGTGTCCATTAGAGAGACAGGTGCCAAACCAGGTTTGAATTACTTGTCCTCCATACAATTTTCCAAGTTACACATGAATTGCTTAGAGGGAACTCTGCTGCACATAGATGGGGAGCCTGTTCCAGAGATGGGGTAGTCTCTGGGATATGTACCTGTCTCTCCAACAGGTCCTATTTATAGCACAGGCAAGTTTTAAGTCTTTAGAATGGGTAATTCTGGTGCTGTTTTGTGGATATGCAGGAGGTCCATCAGAGTGGTGTTTGCAAGGCCCTGATGCCAGGCATAGATCTCCCCTCAACAGCCTTTTGGAGACAAAATAAAGGAATAGAGCCTTGAGGTGGTTTACATATGACATTTTACTTATACCCTGTATTCTTTTAGTGAGGAACCTCTGTGAATGCTCCATTTGCTGGATATGCCTGTTTATATATATATATATATATATATATATATATATATATATATATATATACACCAAAGGGAGCATTGTACTCAATTACAGGTCTGATGAATGCCAAATACAGTGGAACAATGACTTCCTTGGACCTAGATGCCATACGTTTGTTTATAGGTTGCACAACATAGAATGATTTCCTCACTACTGTAGACATGTGATGGTCAAATGCTAGATTACTGTCTATGTGTGTCCTTAAGTCCCTGACTACTAGCTCAACTCTAAGGGGCATGTTGTCAATATGATAATTACCAAGGGTGGATGAATTCCCGAAGGATGCTATTATGCATTTCTTGGCATTTACTTTTAGTCCATGACTCTGATCTGACACCAGTTGTTTGTCTGTTTCAGCCCTTCCTGGAAAACTTTTGTGTTGGTTTGGGATTCAATGACAGCTCCTAATTTGCAATCATCTGCAAATTTAGTCAGCCAGAGACCACTGACACTGGCCTTGACTTCAGAGAAATAAATGCCAAAAAGCAGTGGTCCAAGGACTGATCCCTGTGGGACTCCACTTGTGGCTGGACTTTTTGTAGAAGTGGACTCCCCAGTTTTAACTTCCTGGGACCTTTCCGTGAACCAGTTGGTTATCCACCGGGTGAAATAGGGGTTTGTACCTAACCTCTTGAGTTTGTCAACAATGCCTGAGAGGGGCATTGTGTCAAATGCCTTGGCTAGGTCACAGTAGGCAGTGTTAACCATTTTGCCCTCATCCATTGCTTTTGTGACCTTCTCAAAGAAGTCCACCAGGCTGAGTAGGCATGACCTGCCCTTGATGAAACCAAACTGTCTTGGGTCCAGTGTCTAGAGGTTTGCTATATCATTACTGGTCATTTCCATGATAATTATTTACATAGCTTTGCATATAATACTAGCAAGACTTATGGGTCTGCAATTTCCAGGGTCTGTAGATGGCCCACCTTTGTGCAGAGGGATGACTGCTGCTATTCTCCATTCTTGAGGCACGAATCCTGTTTGAAGGCTACAGTTAAACAGAGATTCCAGAAGGCCTGATAGGTCATGTTTCTTGCTGTTTAGAAGGTATCCTGCGATATTGTCTGGGACCACTGATGCAGTGTTCTTGGGCTTAAAGAGAGAGAATTAAGGACCAGTCCCCTAGTGATAGCAGGGGGAGTTATATTTGATAGTATTTCCTAAGAGAAGGTTGAGGGAGAGAGAGGGGTAAAGTTGGAACTGAATTTGTCAGTCACTGGGTTTGCTATATCTTCTGGCTCATTATAGGTGTGTCCATTTACAATGAGCTCAGCACACAATTGTGTATTGCCATTGAGGTTGCAGACATAGCTAAAGAATGCCTTGTGCTTGTCCTTGGCCTGGGAGGCCAAATGTACCTCAAATTTGGCTTTAGTAGACATTATTTTTCCTCTGAGTTGTTTGTTTAGTTTGATGAGAGTGCTTTATCCTGCTGGGCACTTCACCTCCTATTTATTCCATGATTTTCTTCCTTCTGTTATACAGTATATTTATTTTGTGATTCCACCAGGGTAGCTTGTTTTTTCAGTTAGTTCTGTATTTCTTCCTGAAGGGTACAGGTGACTCTATGCAGCTATTAATGTGCGTGTACGGGGTTTCTGTAAACTGTTCTGCATAGGCAGCAGTGCTCTTAGGGTTTATGAGGCCTTGAAAATTTGCCAGGTTATCAATTAATAGCAGGAAGTTAGCTTTAGAGTAGCTCCTCAATATTTCAGGGTTAGCTGGGGGTCCAGATTTTATTTTTTACTTCAGAGGAGACCATTTTGTGGTCTGACCTTACCAGGGAAGACATTACACTATTGGGTGTGTAGCACTGTCCCATACTAGTGAGGACCAGATCAAGTATGGTTGCACCCCCTGGTTAGTGATTGACAATCTGTTCCAGGGAGTTTGTGTTTCCAAAATCCAGGAATCTCTCTGCCTGTATGTTTGGAATTGTATAGGATTCCCAGTTAATAGTGGGGTAATTGGTTGGATCGTGAGTGTTTCCAATAAGCTTAAATACATGGTATGGGTTTCCTTGTTTATAGAGGGGACCTACAGCTTGCAAGGAAGTGGCATTGGATTTCGCTTATGGTGATTTGAACATGAAGTAACTGAAGTGCAGTGACCTGTTTGACCAGTCTTGAGGTTTATTTATGTTTGATGTAAATTGAGACACCTCCACCTTTAGTCCCTGTCTGTTTAGTAGCTGGTCTAAATGTGTGGAAGGCATTATAACCTTGCACCGTCGGTGTGCTTTGCATGGCTTTAAACCATGTCTCAGTGACCACACAGATGTCAGCATTCTCTAAGGCAGTGATGCACAACATCTGGCCCCGGGGCCAAATCCGGCCCTTGATGCAACACCATCCGGCCCCCAGAGAGTAACCAAACCTTTTTAAAAAAAAGTGAAAAATGCTATGCCTTACTCCAGTCATGCAAACTTTCCAGCATGTGCTTATTTACCTAATTGACTGCAGTTGCGCATACCTCTAATTTTAACTGCGGAAGTAACTATGCTTTGTTGTTTATAACTTGTAGTCTGTAAACAGTAGTAACTTTCCTCAAGAGTTTGTAATAATTCATGGCTGCAAGCCAGAATAAAGTTAAATGCAAAGTTGATGTAGAAAACAGGCAATTGCATGACTGCTGTCTTAAGTAAAAATGCCAGTCACCTGTACCTAATGTTAACCTGTGACGACTTACTATGTTTTGAGGTGGCCCGCAGATGCATTAAGAATTCATGTAGTGGCCCTCCCCACAAAAAAAAGTTGTGTATCACTGCTCTAAGGTGAAGAGAGCTTCTAGGGAGTAGAGTTTTTTGTTTAGACTCCTAGCATTGAGCAGCAATGCCTTTAGATTTTCTTGGTTTTGATTTGCTATGTCGGAAATACTTTCAGTTTGGCATTGCCTAAAAAAGGCACTATGGGGGAAGACAATGTTTTAACTAATATTCAAAAGCCCAGAGGGGAGAGAGGCAGATCATCCCTGGCAAAAAAGCATGGGGCTGTGGTCTGTTGACCATGTCCTCCCATGTTGACAAATATTGCACCCCCTTAGAATGACACAAGAAACTAACTCAATTATTAAGTCATTCATCCTTTGTTCATATTGTCGCATCATCCTTGGAGAAGGTAAAATGCTGCTCAATGCTAGGCTCATACCAGCCTGGGACACATATCCCAAGAGCTCCATGATGTGTCTGTTCATATAGTCTAGGGAGGTACATCTCAGGTAATTTATTCCCACATGGACTATGACTGTGTTGTACTGGTACTTGTGGTCTAATGACCTCAGTGCGTTCGTAATGTGGTGGATCCTAGCCCCTGATAAGCAAATGACTGTGACTTTCGCTTAACTCAACCTGGTGAGAGGGACATCAGTGTGTCTCACAATGGAGTCTCCAATGACCAGAATGTTGGATTGTGTGGTGGCTTGCCTTATGGGCTTAGAAATAGAGGTTCCATGTGATGTGGCTCTATGTGTTGATGTATGTGTTGTTTTGAAAGAGTGCATTCGGGACTGCTGAGGGTATTTGTTATGTGTACGTTGTCTAAGAGGTCGTTGGGGTTTACAAAGGTTACATTTAAGTGCCTCTGCATATGTGGGTCTTTATGTCTGCCTTGAATTGTGTGTGATGGGTGCAGAATGTGTATACTACTGACAACCTTATTGACATTAGGATTATTTTATGTCAGAGCTTTACCTCCATTGACATTGTGTAAATAAATCTCTCACATACCATACCATTTTTTTTTTTGAGAATTAACTAGTTGTCAGTAAACATGAGGCGATTTCTACATTGCTTCAGGATGTCCATATCCACCAAGCTGGTAACGAAGATAATGGGAACGTTCATATCCATGGCAACAGACCCATTTTATTGATTAGACAGCTGGAGTGAGAATGTAAAGCAAAATCAGGAGTATCTGGTTTGCAACTCTGGGGACAGTGCTTGTCAATGAAAAATAGTTGTGTTGCATGCAGCTAGGTATTGGTGAAATTTCAATTGTGCTTTTACAGGAAAAATGTCACTCATGGTGTCTGTGTCTGTACAGAGCACTGCCAAACACTTGAGGGGAAACTAATTAATAGACCCTGAAAATTTAAGGATGAAGTATTTAGGTATTCTGAAATTAGAAACAAATCAAGCCGTACTTACTGAAAAAAGAATTAGCTTGTCAAGAATGATGAAAAATGGTTAGTCACATTGATGGCTACTGCATGGCTATTACTAGTGCTGGTCTCACCACAGCTTCACTCTGCTGGGATACAATGCTACTTTCCTTCTTCTCTCACCAGAAGTAAAACATTAGCACCAATCCCAAGATAAGAAGCAGGCCATAGCCTGTTTGGTGATCCACAGTCTTGTCCCAGATAATAAGACGGTCTGTAGGCTTGTTGTTGTAGCCTAAAAAATGTCTGTGTGAGTCACAAGAAATACAGTTCTGGTCTCTTTCCTAGTTTTACTATGCAATTAAAAGCAGAATACAAGTAAAACACGCTATAAACAAAACAAATCACAATACACAAAATAGAAAAAGGCAACAAAGTAACACAAAATGCAAAAAAACAAAATCAAACTAACCCTTCCCTCACAGCAAGTTGTGGAAAGTCTGGGTGAGCTTTTCTAGTAAAACTTTGAAATGCTTTATTTTACCCCTTAAATACAAGTTTTAGTTCCTAGCTGTACCCTCAGTTCACAGATAATTAACCTCAATTGAACTGTTCTCTCTTCTGTGTGACTCCTTAATTGGCATGTTCCAATTTCTGTGCGACTCAAAAAGACACAGCTGCTGTCTCTTTCCTAGTTTTAATATTCAATTAAAATCAGAATACAAGTAAAACACAATTTAAAGAAAGCAAGTTACAATATACAAAATAGAAGAAGGCAATAAAGTAATATAAAATACAAGAAAGCAAACTAACCTTTCCCTCACAGCAAATTGTTGCAGAGTCTGGGTGAGCTTTTGCCATATCATGTGTTATGTAATATTGTTTAGGTCTATTATCTCCTTTCTTATAATACAAATAATCTGCGGCAACACCTGCATTGATCTGTTTGTTGTAGTTCCCAGTCTATGGCTGCCTTTCTCACTGCTGATTATCAACGTGTACCACTAATCTTGGTGTAACACTCCTACCTACTTCAATATCCCGCTGCTCTGTAGTAATTAGTTACATGGCATAGCACAACCTTAACTGGCACCTTCCTCTCTCCCCTCATGAAGCACTGTTGCACATGATTTCTTTCTCTCACTCTCTCTCTCTCGTTCTAGGTCACTGTCTGTGCTACCTGACCTATAGACCCAGCAAAACTTCTTCCTAAAACCATTATTGGTGCAGTACATTATTCTAATCCCCATACTGTTGCTAACCATGTAAAGTCCCACTACTGTGTGCCTCTTATTATTAAAGTGTGCATCTGTCCAAAGCTTGTAGCAGCATGCATTTCTTTTGGTTAGAGTTATTAGTGTGCTTTTACTGCCAGAGGCACCATCCACATTGTGCAGGTACACTATTCCTTTCTCTCTCTCTCTCTCTCTCTCTCTCTCTCTCTCTCTCTCTCTCTCTCTCTCAGTGATTAATTTGCTTTTCTTATGGCTTATCTACTCACTAGACTCCTAAATGTAGCATTGTATAAATGTCCTAAAATTGTAATAGTGTTTGTCACTATTATAAGTAATGTGTGTTGCCCTGCCAGAACTACTACCCTAACTGCACATATACACCCTCCTTTCTGCTTCTATCATTGCACCCACATATGCTGAGGTTGTTAAGAAAACACTATTGATGCCCTCCAAATCCCTCATAGCAAACCACAGTCAACTAGAAATGTTTCCCCAACTGTACATACACCTACACCTTCCACTAATTCCACATCAAAGGAAAGTCACTCCAGTTGTGAGTTTACACCCTTAAGGTCTGAAAGCCTACACCTATTTTAGTGAGGTCCTGATTATTGGAGGCTTGAGAGTCAGACACATAGATTCAGCACTCACTAGGTTGGATAAGGACAAGATAGTGGTAAGTTGCCTCTCTGATATCAAAATTAATGATATTGTTAGGGTCCTTAAAAGTCACCACTGACCCAAATACAAGTATGACCTTGTAAATGACCAGGCATGCATGAATAATCTAATGCCCTCTTCTCTTCAGAAGATGCAGAGAAACACAAGTAAGCTGTCCTCCCGTGTCCCCTAGACAAAGCCCTAGTGCACACCATTACTCTACCAAATGATGCTTAGCTACAAGGATGATTGCTTATAGCAATTTGCTGCAAAAATTGTGTCATCAGTGAGGGAAGAGATGCTTTACAACCTCTCCTTATTCTCTAGCATTGGTCTGTATCTTTCTCTTCATGGCTTTCATATACATGCTAAGTAAGTCATTGGCTGACCCCATTGTGTCTTGTTTAGTCAAAGTTCAAGTTATGGACGTTCCAGCATAGTTAATTCCAGTTTGGACAATATCAGGTTAACACTGCCTCAGGTTAGAGGCTTGAACAACATTTCAGGAAAGAAGGACTTACAGACTACTCAAGACATTTATAATTGTGTAGTTACCAAACCTTGGTTCTAGTATAGTGACAACACTCTTTTGTTTTCTACCAGGATTCAGCATCTATCATGCAGCCAGACCCACTGGGAACTGTGGGGTCATATAGTTCTTATCCATTATCCCAACATCTCATGCCAGAGCTTGGAAAATCTAACCTACAACTTATTAAGGTCTTAGTATCATTCAACAAGGCTATTAAATAACTGCAAAAGTACAGAACCCCTTCTATGTCTCCTGCCAAGCAGAAAGTTTACTTCTCAATTTGAAAAAAAATATTAAATCAAATATACTACTTCTGGGGTAGTTTAACTAACTTTTCAACAACTTACAAACATATATCACTAACAACAAATACTTGCAAAGATTCCTTGATTTCTTTAATACCAGTTTCTTTGAACATATAATCCCCTCCCTAACTATAGATACAAACCTTCTCAGACTAGTTTTTACTAACATATCTTCTACCTGTACTTCCACTCGGTTTCCCTCTCTCTCTTCCTAGTAAAGTCTGACCACCAGGTTGTTCATCCTCTTCCTCAAGGCCCATGTTGTAAATGTTAAGAATTTGACTATATTAAGATGCTTCTCTTAAGTCAGCTATGCATCATTTGCTTACAATATTAACAATCATAATTGGGATAAATCCACAATCAGCTCAAATATGATGCTATGGTCCATTTCTCCAAATTCTGTTTTGTTCTCAGTAACATCACTGAGGTGGTTATCACAATCTGATACAAATGCAATAGCCAGTTTAAATGTGAATCTGTATGACAGAGTTCTCACATTGATAAACTTTGCAATGAAAGGAAGAAACTTCTAACTCTTTATGATGTCATCTCTGGCCTAGTATATAAAATACTTAAATATGCCAAGCAAATCCTTAAATGCACAAGTAAGAAGTATAAGGCCAGCTATAAAGTTAAAGTTGCCTCCACCAGTGAGGACAATCATAAGATGTTCTTTAAGAAAGAAAAATAATGAAATGCTATCTTGTTCCAACAGAAAAGCAGAAAACAAAAAGACACTGGAACACACATTTGATGTACTAACATTTATTAGACCAACATAGGTTTTGCAATTACTAGAGCTTCTGATCTCGCACAAGCCCTTCATCAGGAGTTATTAAGAAACTGATGTTAAGTTACAGATATTTCTGAACATTCCAAAGGCCTCTTTGATAGAAAAACAAACTTTAACTGGATGTTTTTTGTTGAAGCTAGGATGCATTCTATAAACGTGCTATACTTTTCAGAATGTTTGTTATATGATATACCAGAAAACAGCAAGATTAATACATAGTCAGATATGAAGTCAGAATACATAAATGCAATCAGCTCACAGTAACAAAGGTACTATGCATGCAATACTCATTGGCATTGGCAACAATAACAGATATAGCAATAGCAATATTAATGACAACCATGGCTAACAATATCAGTGATACATAAATGTATTTTTCTTTTCTATTAATAGGCCTATTCCTACAACCCCCCCCCCCCCCCCCGCAACTGAATGTAGATGCTATGGCTATCTGCATTCAATATCCAAAATAAAGAGGAGGAGGAAAGTTACCATTTAATCTTTTGGCCACTTGTAAATTGTTGCCATCCTCTTGCCCCTAGGAGACATATATTGTGTAAAATCAGGTTATATTGATTAGGCTTGTAAGGGCTCTTAAGCCATTAGCCTAGTAATCTCTTATGAACCTTTAAACCTTTGACATTGGCTGGAATTACTGTAGTAGATGTTTCAGCCACAAGATGGCATACCTGGGGTATGGTCTGTCCTGACTTTAGAGCCTGTGCAGTCATACTGTGGGGTACTGGATCCCCTTTTGTACGTGACCACAGAACATCATTGACCAGATCCACATACAAACACAGGCACACAAGAACATCTAGCCCTATGTGAAGGGGTGAGTTTAGGCTTTTACTATCTGTACAGGGTACTGCAATGTCTTTTTCCCTATCTGTAGGTGCAAAGCACAAATTCCTATACTCTTTAAACTTTGTACATAATTTGGAGCACCCTTCAGTCATTCTGAATTTTTAAAAATTTCAGATTAGTCCTCTGCCTTTTTAGCGTTCTATAATACAGCTCACTCATAAGTCATTTTTCAAATCCCAAACACAGAGCAGTGTTAGATAATGTTATGTTTTCTACCTTAACTTGCACAAACATTTAATTTTCATCTGTCCACAATCTGCAAAGAAATAACATGTATCCTAGTGAACTTTTCTTTGCAGTTTCCACATGGAAGGCAGGGAGTTTAACATGTGACAGTGCACTGTCAGTGTTGAGATGACTTTCCAAGATAGTTGTGTTAATTGCTTTAGTAAAGAATGTCAGACCTCGGGCATTTATCTGAGATTTTAGTAATCCTGTGTTGACACACATATCACATGTGCCCTCTGTCCCCATCGAGACAGATACTCAGAATTTCCAAGCACAGACACAGCCAGCACATGAGACCTCACAAAAATCCTTTTAATTATTGTATCATCCTTTTCTAGACAGCATGATTCTGTTAGCTTATGCACCTTTAACCTCTTTCCAGAGGGAGTGAGCTTATTTACCTGTGACCACAAGACCCCATGAAAATAGTCAATTATAGGCCTAAATCTTTTTAGCAGATCATTACCAATTAAGACATCATCTCCTGACTTACTAGTGACATACACTGGGTGACTCACTTCCATTTTTCCAAGCTTTAGCTTTAGCCATACTTTACCTAAAGTTGTTTGCTCCCCCAAAAGCCCCCCCGCACCAAAGTGTAGCCTATAGCATCCAGGCCAGCAGGGAGGATTTTCAGCCTTTGGAATATTTAAGTGTTCTGCTCAGCTTATTATAGAAGCCACTTGACATTAGAGTCACTTCAGCTCCTGAGTCTATTAGAACCTCATCCTTTTAACTGTTTTCCACATTTACTTCAAAGTCGAACCTATCTGCACTTCCCCTTTATATCAATTTGCCCAAGTAGAATTTATTTTTCTCTATCCTTTATAACAAGGTAGTATCAAAACTACTGACAGTGGAAACTTTAGGAGTTTCCAGTGAGAGGTCACCATTGGAAATCGTGTTTTTGTTACCTTTGCCATGCATACTTCTTTTAAAGTAACCATATTAAAATCATTTACCTTAGCAGCCTGAGTAGAGACAGAAGAAACTAGTCAGCTGTTATTAGGAGTGCCATTCTTAATAGGAGTGGGATCATTGGCTACTCCAGACCCAGGAGGAGGAAAACCAGGAGGCAGTGAAGATTTTTGGTTCAAGAAATTTTGGAACAGGGACTTCTGATCTATCTGTACGTTACCTGTTAGACCTCATCCTGTGACCTGCTTATTTCTTCTCCCATTCCTTCTCTGCAAGGGGGAATTAGGTTTGTTTCTGGGCTGACCCCTATTATATTATTTATACTCTCTGTAAAAGTCCCTGCTAGAACCATGCCTCTGTCTCCCTTCATATCTCCTGTCATTTTGTCTGCCTGGATCCTCTGCTCTGTATGACTGTTCTTGGCTATAATATGGCTGAGGAGGAGAATAAGATTGTGGAGTTCTGGGCTGCAGGGGTGGTTGAGGAACAGGAGGCATTTAATATACTACAAAATTATGGAAATTAGGCAATAAGCTATGCTACAGGAGAACTGCCACTAGCTTGTTCTTGAATAGGTATGTCACGAAAAGAGATACTGCCAGCCCAGCAGGTTGGAATTTTGTAAATAATTACATGTCATTTGTGAATATCAAATGATTTATATACAAGTGTGACAAAGGAAGGTACTGCCAGCACAGCTATCTAGAATTGTGTAAATAATTGTATGTCATTTGTGAATATCAACATGATTTATATAAGATGTTTGTGTTAAAAATGTATTAGAACTCTATGTCATATAAGATGGTTTGTACAGACGTGTGTTGAAGAGGTATTTTACAAAGTGCTGCTTGAAATGTATCCACAGTGTACCCTAATGGAATAGAACAGAAATGTACATACACTATTGCAACAGTTTAAAAGTATATATTTAACAGTGTAAACTGGAACATAGGCGGTTAACTTCATTCCAGCAAAACTTCAGAAAAATAGTTGAAATTAAATTTCTTTATGACAGAAAGAGAAAGGATGTCTATACTAAGGAGCTTTCTGTATTGTCTTGGAAGTGTCTTATTGTTTTATGACTTCCACCATTTCCAACGATCTGAGGAAAAGCCCTTGTATATGTATTTTCACAGGTAGATGCGAAATGTTACCAGCTGCTATCAGTGGTTGATTTGGGCATGGGATAGAGTTAGATGACAAGCAATGATGTCATTGTGCAAGTTATCCCAGCAGTAATATTTGAGATATTAATTTGGGAAGTCTCATAGTGAGAGAGAGTGTTTTGTATTCTGTCTTGGACCTGACAAGATCCATTCACCACACACTTGCCTTGCTCTGAGTACATTTCTAGGTTATAGTAATTCTCTTAGATATAGTCAGGAATATAGCAAAACTTAATTTACATGTTTTTCTTTATTTATTTGAAACTGTCCTGCAATGTGGCTTTAAAGATTGCCTGTGATTTTGAACTCTGCTGTCACTGTAAATATATACTGTTTTCTTGTTCTTTTATTATTTATTATTAAATATATTTAAACCTTTCACTGTGGCTAATCTGTGTAGAGATATTTAAGTTCTGAGAGTATTTGCATGTTTATTTTGGTGACAGTATGTCAGCCACTCCTAATAGCTTTGCTGTTGGTCAGACTACCATTTGTATTGATAGTAACATTACACAGTAAGATTGGACACCATTTGTTAAGGACCCTAAAGTAGCTGGTACTGAGCTGGTTGGTGGCAGGGATAACTACCTTATAGTCTGGGCAAATGGGGGCATAGCTAGTAAACCTGTGCCAGCCTTTCCCAGATGTGTGTGCATGTGTGTGTGTGTGTGTGTGTGTGTGTGTGTGTGTGTGCGTGTGTGCGTGTGTGTGTGTGTGTGTGTGTGTGTGTGTGTGTGTGTGTGTGTGTGTGTGTGTGTGTGTGTGTGTGTGTAAATCAAACCTCAAAGTGTGTGTGTGTGTGTGTGTGTGTGTGTGTGTGTGTGTGTGTGTGTGTGTGTGTGTGTGTGTGTGTGTGTTTCAGCTACTTAGGCAGGGTCTCGAAGCACTGATTAGACAGAGAGGGTGCTGAAAGTCTTGGCTTGCCCACTCAACTGAGATCTCAACTCTATAGCTGTGCTAGTGGGGAGTCTTATTGGGGATCTGGAGAAAGAGGGTGAAACCAGCCCCAGATTGACTGTGGTCTCTGTGTGCTCCTAAGGGAAACTGTACTTGATGCAGACAGCTGCATCTGGAAATAATGTTTGTGTACCTGTCATCCTCCCAATGTACATCCCCCACTGGTGCCAGTGGTGAGGATTGAGGTGCCTTGATTTCTTGTCCAGTGGTGGGGTGTCACAAGGGATATAAGTCTATTAAGGTTGTTTATTTTTGCCTGGTTTATTCCCTTTTGAAGGAGGTAGTTCAGCTCCTTCCATGCCAAGACTATCAGATGCTTTCATTTCTAGTACCTGGGCTTGGGTAGCAGGTAACCCCCCCCCCTTCTGTTTGGTATGGTTTTATACCCCTAAGTGGATTTCCAGATATTGAAGCCCTGTCTAGAATCCATTGCACAGTTTTGTTTTCTATTTTTAGGGATAACTGTGCTCTAATACAGCATGGTAGACACTGGAAGTACACATCTTGAAAATCATCACTCTCTGTATCTGAAAAATCATCAGCTGCAAAATACACATCCTTTAACTGATTATAGATTTCCTGTGGGTTCTGATTTGTATGACATTTTAAGGCACAGGCAGCTTGTCTGGCTTCTCCCCTACAGCAATACCTCTGAACCTCTCTTTTTAAAAGCTTGTACAAGCTCTGTGAGTCATTTTTTGTTTTGCTTCTTCAGATACTCTAGACCAGCCTATTTTCTTATCGCCTATGGACCACCTGATTATGAAACTTTGTTGTTCTTTACTGGTTATGGACAAAGCTGCAAAGCATTCCTTTAACTTTCTTTTATGCAAGGAATATCAATCTTTTTTGCTTTGGAGTTGAACTTACTGCTAAGGAGGTATAAGACCTGCAAAGCAATCTTAGGGTTACCGACCCTTGTACCCTTTTGCTCACCCTTTTTTATTGGCAGGCTGGGAAGCATCACTATCACAATCAAAGTCACTCTGGCTGTTAGCTCTTTTAGTTTTACATGTTCTGGATAGGTAGCTGCTTAGTGGGGGTGCAAGACTTTCTAACTGGTTGCTTGAAATGTTATCCCTCTCCTTTACTACAGCAACTAGAATAGCTGGTGCTTCTTTCTATTCTCACGATCAGCTCTGACTTCATTTTTTTCATTTGCTGTGTTAAATTTCCTAGGGCCCTCTGTCTCTGTTCTTGAAATTCCGACTGCCAATTCTTAAAGTAAACCATATTACTCCAAACACTTCTCAAACGTGGCTCCTTTCTAGAAAGGTAAGCTTCCAAATCTGTAGTTTGTGCCAGCAGCATGTCTTTATGGTGATTAAGTCTTTCACACCTTTCAATCTGCAGTTCAAGTTGTACTTCTAACTTCTGGACTTTTGCAGATAGATATCTGTTATCATCTCTTAGCTCCTCTCTCGCTATCTCTCTCTCTCTCTCTCTCTCTCTGTCTGTCTTCCTCCCATTCTACAAGAGTTGCAGAGGAAGTTGGAGGCTCGGGTTTGATTTTCATACCAGTGACTGCTGCATTTTCCAAATGTGGGGACCAACATGACACTAGCTCAGGGTACCATGTGGGCATGCATGCAGTCTGTTGGTTGCATTTTCTTGATCAGTTTCTACATTTGCTGAAAGGTTAGCCATGTTATATGAAACTTGACAGCAACAGTAACACAAATTTTAAAACAAAACAATTGAACTAATCCAATATTCTAGAACAGCTATTTGCCAATTAGGAATCCATTTTATTTTTATATATTTACAAAGCACATGCACGGTTTCCAGTTATAATTTCCAAATATTTAATGTGAAGTTGCTCTATCTCGCTGTACATTTTTACTGATGGGTTCGGAGCCGATCCTCGGCTCCAACTCGGCCAACTGCAAAAGCTCAAGGTCTTCAACTAGCTCAAGGCCCACTCCCTATCCCATGACACACCTTGTGCTTCCCCCAGATCTCGTTTTCCACTGCAACAGATCAGGAGTGTTTTGACAACATTGAAGTGTGTGTGTTTTTGCTAGTTGTTGGTGGCCGTGTTTTTTTGGGCCGTTCTTTTCTCTTCTTACCGTCAATGTAACAAACCGTTTAAGTTAGAGGGTTGTTTGAATTTCTTTCACCCTTCCCATACAATGTGTTAAGGCTAGTTGAGCCTAAGCCCAAGTTTTAGGGCAGTAGTTATAATTCATGCTGTGAGTGTTTTTTCATATATTGTAGAAGTTAGGGCCCTGGTTTTTATTAGGGCTATATTATATAGTACTGTGTGTTTTCTTTAATAGTTAGTGCATATAGTGTGTTCAATACCTTTATTAAAGTATTGTATGGTAATTTAAGTAGACATATTGATAGTTTCTGCCCTGTCTCAACCAGAGAAAGTTAAATCTTGATTTAAAAAATGTCCTAAATGTGGACAAAAAATGTCAATAACAGATGGTCACACAGAATGTGTTTATTGTTTAGGTGAAGTTCACCTACAGAGATCTGTGCCATCTGTCATTCATTTAGCTCTTGTGTTCTTCATGAATGTAAGAGTAAGCTGATAGCTAGGGGATTACTGAAGTCTTCCTTTCAGGAATCATTGGATAAGGGCAAATCACCGGACAAGACATCAAAATCTTCATAGACTTTGTCTTCTAAATCTTCTTCTGGGTCGGAGCCAAAAAAAGGGTTCATTGACCTTAAAATGATTGGGACTCCTACCTCGGCTCCACTGCTTTTGGAACCAGAGGTTGTTACTGTTTGTAGGAGCTGGTCCCTGATACTGGAGCTGGTATCTCCACTTTAAAGATGTGGATCGTGTGGTGCAGAGGCTTCTGCAGACACTGGCACTTGCCAAACCTTTATCGGGGGTGATCCCTGGGACTTCGGAACTGACAAAATCCCCACCACCATCTTCTGTCCTTCCTCTTATAATCCATCTCGAAGTTTTGGAGCCGGAGTGCTCAGAGCTGATGATTGTGGAGCCTTCGGGCCCAACACCTAGGCTTGACGGTCACAACAACCCTGACATCTTCGTTGCAGACCGAGGAGTCTAGGAGCCGACATTCCCTGGTCGGGTCTGGGGAGGATAGTCAGACTGATTTTTTGGTTCCAACTTTGCCTCTCGGGGCCTTGGGTTGGGTGAGTTCGGCTCCATCCTCGGGCTCGGACCCCTCTGTTCTGGTGCTGAGGGAATCTTCCATATCCTCAGATCCAGGGATTTCTTTGTGTCGGGACCGAGGTAACTTCGATGCTTTGAGGAGGGTGCTGTCCACACCAACAACCACACCATCAGAACCAGTAGATTCTTCCCCAGAGCACCAGTGTCTACCTCTTCATCACACATCCATCTAAAGCGTAGAGACCCTAAGCCTCAGAAAGCTCCATTGGGCTAGCCCTGCTCTTCTGAGACCTCTCCAGAAGCTCCCACTGAAGAAGTTCCCAGGAAGAGACTTTGCAAGAGGAAGCATCTGGACTCCCCACAGGAATCTGTCACTTCAGATACTAACTTAGATGAGTCAGATGGGTACCCACGGTCCCCCTCGGAGGATATCTCCTTCACAAATATCCTGGAAATTCTTAAGCAGAGGGGTGGCTGGAAGTCCCTTAACCCTACTGATGAGTCAGTGCTTCTGAAGGCTTTTGGGTCTCAACCCTCCACCTATTGGGTGTCTCCACCCTTTGATGAGTTAATTGAGCTAATCTGTCAAAGGGCATGCGAGCCCCCCAATACCATGGAACCTGTCCCTAGGAGGCCTAATAAATTTATAACTTCCCCCCAGGACAAGACCTTCCTGACCAAAGGAGTGCCTGTTGATGCTAGGGTGGTGGTGGCAGCCACCAAGAAGGAACTGTCAGAAACTTCTATGTCTGTCCATCCTCCTAACAAAGATTCTAAGATCATGGACAGATATGGTAAGCGCATGTTTAGTTCAGTGACTTTTGCTCTCTGATCACTGAACTATCTAACACATTTCACAAGGTTGCAAAGGGATCTCCTGAAAGTACTAGGAGATACTCTACAGGGTTCAGTAGCTGCGGGAGTCTCAGAGAAGGTAACTTCCCAACTCACTACCCTAAATTCTCTTGTAAACTCTTCCATGTGCCTGGTCTCCTATGCAGCTGATGGAATGAGTAGGGCAGCAGGGACAGGAATTGCTCTGAGGAGACATTCATGGATGTGCTTGTGTTCCTTTGCAGAGCCCTTTAAGTCATCCTTTATTAACACCCCTTTTGATGGCTCATCCCTTTTTGGAAAAAATTAAGCCAGCAAGACATGACCCAGTAAAAAGACTGAAGTTTAATTAATAAATCCAAAGGACAGCAAAAAAAAAATGCACAGACTTTGGCTGGTGTCACATACACAGCCTTCATCAGTGTAACACAAGCAAAATTAAAGCTGTCATATAAATACACTCCACACAGTTGTGATTGGTCAATCCTAAAATTTGTCATTCAATCCTGGTGGGAAAAGACCACCTAGTTTGATAATCCACTTTTTTTCTTTTGAATTTAACAAAGAATGCCAACCAGTTTTGTTAGATTTTTTTGCCACGGATAATATCAATAACAGTAAAAAGAAAATGTGCAGATGGATGTGTGAGTTGATGTTTATATAATGCATTATTTAGTCTACATTTTTTAATGTTACTAGTATGCTCAGAGATTCTAAGCCTGAGTGGCCTGGAAGTTTGGCCTATGTAAAAAGCCCCACATGTACACGTTGCTAAATAAATTAGCCAATCAGAACTACAATTAGCAAAAAACTTTATGTCATATACAATGGGGGAATTCCTGCTTGTGAATTCCTTGGTTTTAGATATTTTAGGGCAATTGATACAGTGCCCACAGGGATAACATCCTACAGGAATGGTACCAGTGATGGTAGTTTGTATAGGTTCTAATCCTCCAATGCCATGGGAATGTTTATAATGACTAAAGGTACTGCCTAAATTTCTGCCTTTCCTAAAAGAGAACAAACATTTGGTAGGAACAATTGAAGATAAATCATTATCGTATAATAGAAGATTCCAGTGTCTATGAATACTCTGAATCAGAGCATCAGAATTTCTTCCATAAGTAGTAGTAAATCTGATGGGATGAACAGTTGAAACAGTATCAGATTTATAAGTAAGTAGATCTTCCCTATTCATATGTCCAACTTTGTGTATTGCATCAAAAACATGACCCATCTTGTATCCCCTGGTCCTGAAACGGCTAGTCAAATCATTACTTTGTTCATGGTAGGATGTTTCATCAGAACAAATACGTTTAAGTCTGATAAACTGAGATTTTGGAATGTTTTTAGATATGTGTGGAGGATGAAAGCTGGAAGCATGTAAAATGGTGTTGTAGTCTGGGTGTTTCCTGTATACTTTTGTACCTAGAGTGTCATCAGATAAACGATTGATCAAGACATCAAGAAAAGTGATGTTGTCATGATCATAGTGTAGAGTAAACTCAATACCCCATTGATTATTGATGAGATATGCCAGGAAATCATACAACTCATATAGTTCACCCCTCCATACTGCCCAGCAATCATCAAGGTATCTTCTCCAAATATCAAGATGTTCTAAATAGATATTATTTTCGGAGTTATAAATCAAATCTTTCTCCACATAAGCCATAAAAAGGTCCGCATAAATGGGCGCAAAGGATGAGCCCATAGCAGTACCCTTAGTTTGCCAATAGCAAACATCTTGATAGAAGAAAACATTATTATTCAAAACATATGATGCCATATCCAAAAGAAATTCATTAAATTCACATGAATATAATCCAGAAACATCCAACCAATAAGATAGGGCTTCTAAGCCACCAGAGTGAGGAATGTTTGTATATAGTGCACTAACGTCAAAAGTGCACATCCACCAATCCGGATCCAGTTGTGTATCCTTGATGATCTGTAGAAAATTAGTAGTGTCACGTAATCGTGAACGAATAAATGGTAAAAGAGGTTTTAATTTGTCAGTCAGAAAAAGGGAAAGGGGTTCTGTAATATAACCCCTGCCTGAAACAATAGGTCTTCCCGGGGGGATGTGTGGGATCTTTGTGTATCTTTGGTAAAAAGTAGATATATTGATTAGAGGAATCATGAACTAACAATTGGTGCATAAGATTGGTATCAATAATACAAGCATCTTTGGCATTTGAAAGAAATTGTTCGATTTCATTTTGAAATCTAGAAGTGGGATTAATAACCATTTTAACATAATATTTTTCATTGGACAATTGCCTAAGAGCTTCCTGGTTGTAATAGTTCCAATCTAAAACAACAACAGCACCCCCTTTGTCTGCTGAGATAACAACAATATCACGATTGTATTGAATATTTCTGATAGCTTGTTCTTCTTGAATAGTAATGTTGTTAGGTCGACAGTCAGAAACAGATCGCACATAGTGAAGATCCTTAAGAATATTATTCTGAAATTGTGAAACAACAGGGTGCATAGGTGGATTAAATTGTGATTTATGATATATGAATTTGTCTGAAACACCAAAATCGTTAGTAGAACCAAAAAACATTCTTAAATTCAATAATCTACAAAAAGATACAACATCCCCTGCAAATGAATCTTCACTGACAAAAAAAACAGGGACAAATGTAAGACCTTTATTAAGGATAGCAACTTCAGTAGGTGATAAAACATAACTTGACAAATTTAAAACATTGTTATGTAATGGTAGGTCTACTTGGTCATGACATGGTGTAATAAACCTTGAATGTCCGTTATGACCTTTGTGTTTCCTCCCCCCTCTTTTATACCTGCTCCTAAAGGGGCACCAATAGGTGTTCTCTTAGGGGTGGGTGACCCGGAAGCAGTCGGCAGCTCACTCTCAGGGCCTGAGGAAAGTTCCTCCATGGAGGAACCCGTATCTGAGATATAATTATGCTTTAGAATAGATTTGGGTCTTTTTCTTTTCGAAGGACGGTTATGTTGGATATTAAATTTAACATGTTTGATTACATTGAATGGATTATTGCCTTGATAGTCCGCCAAATCCCTATTATATTTTTGAATTTTCTTTGTTTTGAGTTGGGTCTCCAAGTTATTTAAATCATAAGCCACCCTGTCAAGTTGTTTAACAAAAAAGGGTTCTTTTTCAAAAGATTTAATGTCATTGGCAAGGCCAAGGACTGTATTGACCTCCTTGTCAATTGTGCGCTCATAATAATTATTGAGTGCCTTAACAAAGGACATACTTGCTTGATGTTGGATTCCTGCCCATTCTTGTGATAATTCTTCATCTATGTCTGACACTAGTGGCTGAATCCTTACCCTCAAACCCCATGGGGTGATATTTTTTGTAATATACGCTTTAAACAACTTAGCGTGCCAGACATTCGATCTCAATATTCGCAAATGTTTATGAAGTTTATCAAATGCAAGGCTGCAGGTAGCTTCGGACCCTATAGCTGCACCAGAGTTAGTATCGTCAGTAATAGAGCCCAGACCAAATGCACTCAAATCTTCTCTATCAGAAGATAATCCAGATACTAGACTTATCAGATCCATTTTGAAGGGTGCTAGGGCAACCAAAAAAAGAGACAATAATAGCAACAAGGCTACGTCAATCAATGAGACAATAATAGACCCAAATATGGACTACGTCTCCACTCACAAATAGGTCAAGATCCAAAAGGTAGCAAAAATATCAATTGGCAAGTGAGGACCAAAATATATGTCAAATTGGCAAAGGTGACTAATTGAGAAAGAAAAACCGAGATCCACTAAAAAACAAAGAATAGCAATAACCCATAAAATATGGGAAAAAAAGGGGCTAGACTATCAATGGCAATATCCAAAGGTCCTTCGATGGGAAATGAAACCCCCAAACCTAATATGATAAAATGACAATATCATACACAAAATGGATCAATCAGATGATGTATATAAAGGAGGATAATAATACAAAACATGTAATATTATAAAGAACAACTGTAAAAAGCCCATACGAATATGTAAGCATACGTCAACAGGGATATGTGTCTGTAGAAGAAAAAAGAACTTGAGACACCAATTCTGAGTTTGGGAAATATTATATTATACTATGGATGTAAAAATAATATATAGTGAAAAAAAAAATATATATATATAAGAAAAATGGAGCCAGATAATTATTTTAGCCACGTAAATAATAATCTAATATGAATGTCAAGAAATGCATATTAGTGCCCAAAATGTATAAGAAAGAAGAAGGGAATAACTCCCCTAACATCTAAGTGGGATTCAACAATCCTTACAACATGCTAATGGAACTAAAGAACTATTCCACCTATGCACTAACAATAAATATAATTAAAGCAGTGTATATGGATCAGCAATGATGACAAAAAAATTGTATACCAAATAGCTCACAATAGTTGGTATAGATACTGTAATTGTGGTCCCAAACAAGAGCTACCAGCAAATATAAAATAGCACGAGTTGTATAGCTCACATATATACTAGTTGAATGAACCATCAGCAAAGACCCAATACATGATGAACAAAAAATGCACACAAAACTATGCACACAAAATAGGAATGAGAAATAAAATATATGTACTAAATCATGAGCTAAGCTCCCTAATAATGAGCTAAGAATACAGACAATGTCTTGATGTCTGATTAATCATTCCCCAATGTGTAAATCCAAAGATACAATCCTGATAACAAGGCAAAATAATATCAACAAGACAGAAAAACAAAAAACAGTACACTGATATATATATTAAACAATACAATATATATGGTACAAAACAGTATTGTATACATATATCTTGAAATGAAAACCGTAGAGAAAAGTCTCTGATAATAAATTCTGAACTGTAAATTGCAGATGGAAAAGCCAAGATTGCGCCAATTGTATATCACCGGTCGTATGCCTGAGTTCGAAGAGTCGGAAAAACACAAAATCCCAAAAAAGGAGACAACAATAATCAAGTTCAATAAAAGTCAAATCTTGAATGTCATCTGCAATTGCACTTAACAAAATCCTAAATCAACAGAAAAGTCATATTGAAAAACTTGTTCATTTCCATGGTCCTCCGAATGAGAAACAGCATATAGATGATCACAAAAATATAAAGTATTGCGTATACGAAGAATTAGTCAAATTATACTAGTACCAAAAGCACCAATCGCATGTAATGTCCTCCAAATAAGTCTACCAGTTTCGACTCGCACCAAAATAGATGTGAAACGTATCCCCAAAAAACGAGTCAGCAGCAAAAAGCCTCAATAAATTGTTCGAAACCCTCGTATTAACAAAAGCAATACATACTGGGTATAAATATCCTCGGCAAGAATAGTTCGCAGGAGAAAACCAACTTTGTTCAAACAAACATAAAGAGGCCAAGCGAGTAAGCTGCAGACTGTACCATCGTCACACCACCAAACAACCGGAAACTCAAAGGCAGAGGGGAGGCGGAACTTCCTGTCAAATCAATCCACCAATAGAAATAATGCACGGATAGTGCATTGAGTATACTCTAGTGTTACGACAATAAATATATAATCCAAACTGGAAAAAAATGTGGTCCAAGTGGAAAAAATATAATCCAAACGGAAAAAAAGGTGAGAGCTACTGCCAGGGCAAAAGTGTGTAAAAATACATGAAAATAAGCTGAAACATCAGCAAAAAATAACCCAGGCAAATAGTCATTAAGCAGCAAACAAAAACTGGTTGAACACAGTTGTGGAATTTCAATTAGAATGTGGAGAAAGCAAAAACAACGTGCTCTCCAATAGTAATATAGTAATATATATTTAGAAAATAGAAGTTTGGTCAAAACCAAACAACAACCTGGGTCTAGGCTTCCAGCAAACACAAAAACCAAAAACATGTACCAAAAAAAGTTTGCCCGGAAGTGACTGCATGGCTCAGGGAAAGCCAAATCAGAAAAAATTAAGCCAGCAAGACATGACCCAGTAAAAAGACTGAAGTTTAATTAATAAATCCAAAGGACAGCAAAAAAAATTGCACAGACCGGTTTCGGCTGGTGTCACATACACAGCCTTCATCAGTGTAACACAAGCAAAATTAAAGCTGTCATATAAATACACTCCACACAGTTGTGATTGGTCAATCCTAAAATTTGTCATTCAATCCTGGTTTGAAAAGACCACCTAGTTTGATAATCCACTTTTTTTCTTTTGAATTTAACAAAGAATGCCAACCAGTTTTGTTAGATTTAGTTAGTCCCTTTTTGGACCCAAAGTGAAGGGAATCCTTACCAGGAGTCAACAGGATGGAAAGACTCTGTCTGCATCAGAGTCTACTTTTCCACCCCTACCAGACCTTACCCCAACGATCATAAGGGAGGGAAGATGTGGTTCCATAAAACTCAAGGAGCTTTCCAGGTCACTCATGGTGAACACCCCTCTAGAGGCAGAGGAAGGGGTAACAATGGTAGATGCCACCCATGCAGCAGATGGGGTCCGCAGAACCAAGACGAAAGAGAGGAGACCCACCTGTCCATCTCTGGAGGCAGTCGGGGGATGTTTCCCTTTATATCCAGATGCCTGGCTACAAATAAGAAAAAGACAGCTGGGTACAAAGCATCATATCCAGAGGATACTCAATTCCCTTTGCCACCCCCCCCCCCTTATAAGGAAAATTCCAGACATTCCACCCAGTCACAGGGAACAGGCAGCCTCAGAGATTCAAAGGTTGCTGGAAAAAGAGTCATCCAACCAGTCCCAGCAGACCAAAGAGGATCTGGAACATACTCAAGGTTCTTTTTAGTTCCAAAGAAAATGGGACTGGAAGCCCATTTTGGATCTCAGCTGACTAAACAAGTCGGTCAGAAAAACAAAATTCCGGATGGTCACACTACAGTGAATTCTTCCCTTTTTAGAGAAAGATGATTGGATGTGCTCGATAGATCTCCAGAATGCGTACTACCACATAAAACTGGGCAGCCCATCCAGAGTTCATCTGAGCTTCTGGCTGGGAGCCAGGCATTATCAATTTCGGGCTTTGCTCTTTGGTCTCACTATAGCCCCCAGAGTGCTCACCAAATGCATGACAGTAGTCATGGCTCATCTGAGATGTTTGGGATTTCAGGTGTTTCCATACCTAGATGACTGGCTCCTCACTGCCACCAACAAGCATCAACTCATACAAGCAAGGGACACAACTTTGAACCTCTGCAGTCAGTTGGGGATTACTATAAATTCAGGAAAATCTGCCTTGTCGCTATTGCAACATATCTTTTTACAGGAGCAGAGTTAAATACCATTGCTATGACCTTAAACCTTCCACCAGAAAGAGTTTGTGTTCTATGAAATGAGGTTCTAGACCTGCTTCCAAGAGAGAAAGCCCCTGTGTCAATGGTACTCAAATTGCTATGGACAATGGCGGCAACATTCATTGCGATTCCTTTGGGTCGGATGCATATGCGTTTACTACAATGGCTACTTTTCACGCAGTGGTCCTTTCAAGAACTCCCAATGTCATACAAAATCCTGATAATGAATTCCTGCAAGAAGGCCCTTCAGTGGTGGCTGACATCTCACCAAGTATCTCTAGGTCGCCCCTTTGTTCTACCCGCTCCCATAGCCACAGTGACCATGGGTGCCTCCCTGATAGGGTGGGGGGGGGGCATTATCAGGGGAGAACAGCCCAAGGCACGTGGAACAGATATGAGGCTCACCTGCATATCAATGTTCTGGAGATGAGAGTGGTACTTCTAGTGTTGTAGTCCTTTCAAGACTCTCTTCCTCTGGGAACTATTGCAATTCAGATAGACAATATGTCAGTGGTCTGGTACATAAACAAACAAGGAGAAGCCAGATCTTACCCTCTGTGTCAAGAGGCCCTGAGAGTATGGCAATGGGCAACTTCCACCCAGTGCTTTCTGATAGCAACACACATCCCGGGGAGATCCAATGTGATAGCAGACAAGCTGAGCAGGGCAATTTTACTGCCTCATTAGTGGTCCCTAAAAGAAGAATTAGCGGAAAAGATATTCCGTAGATGGGGCCAGCCTTGCTGCAATCTCTTTGTAACTCCAACAACCATGAAATGCAGCAGCTACTTTGCCCTAATCCCCCCTCCGGGGGATGCCCCAAGGGATGTACTTGTACACAACTGGCCCCTGGGTCTCCTGTATGCCTTCTCTCCCTTTCCTCTGATACCCAAAGTTGGTTCCCCTTCCTCCAACCTCATCTATTGGAAGAACCTTGGATTCTGTACCCAGTACCAGATCTTCTGATTCATTCGTCAGGGGCTCTCCACCCTTCTCTTCAGTCCCTCAAACTGACAGCTTGGCTGCTCCAATTCCAAACATTGCCAGGATTCACAATCTATCAGCTGCAGCTCAATATATTTAAACAACCTCTCATAAATCGTCTTCTAGGAAGTTATATCTTAGTAAATGGAAGATGTTTTCTATATGGGCACTTCAAAACAATATTGATCCATACCTGGCTTCAATTTCATCCATTCTGGAGTTTTTGACTAAACTTTTCAGTGAAGGGGCAGTGGCAGCAACCATTAGAGTTCAATTGGCAGTGATTTCTAACTTTCATCTAGGTGAACAGGGGTCGAACATTTGTGTCACATAGACTCTCCATAGCCTTTCTCAAGGGTACTGTCCATTTGAGACCACCCATCAAGCTCCAGTTATGCCATGGAACCTAAATTTTGTTCTTTCCCATATAATCCTGCCCCTCTTTGAACCAGCTGCATCTTGTGACTTGAAATACCTATAATGGAAAAACATATTTTTAATAGCTATTACATCTGCTCTGAGGGTTTCAGAGTTACAGGCCTTGTCCATGAAACTCCCTTATTTGATTTTCCATAATGACAGAGTCTCACTCAGGATGAATCCTTCTTTCTTACCTAAAGTTTGCTCAGAGACAAATCTAAACCAATCTATTGAATTGCCCGTATTTTTCCCTAATTATACTAATGAGATGGAACATACGCTACACAAACTTGATGTTCACAGACAACTGTGATTCTATTTAGACAGGACCAAACATGTCAGGAAAACAGATCAGCTCTTTGTTTCCTTTTCAGAGTCAAAAAAGGCACTCCAGTGATGAAAACCACTTTATCAATATGGTTATCAGATTGTATATCATTCACTTACAGTTCAGTGACTACACCGTTACAACAGAAAATAAAGGCCCACTCTGCTAGAGCTGTATCTACTTCATTAGCTTTTACGGATACATTACCATTAGATACTATTTGTGTAGCATCTACTTGGTCAAGGCCTCATACCTTCATCACTCATTACAAAGTAGATAAGGTCTCCAGGGACAGGTTTTCCTTTGGTTCCACTGTCTTGAAGAACATCCTCCCATGAGCCACCCAAGAAAGGTGATGCTTGGGATGCTATCCATCAGTAAGAATGTACGGCGAGATAGAACAACTTCACATAAAGAAGTTATGTATTCACCATAATGTTCCATGTGACTTGTTCATCTCGCCTTCATTCTTACGTCCCATCCTCCAACCCCCATCCAGGCTTCTTGAGGACCAAAAATGTATTTATGTCATGGTGTTACTGTTTCTTATCCAGTTTCCAATATTAGCATATTACTAGTAGTATGTAGCCTTTTGGCAGCAAACAAGATCTGAGGGAAGCACAAGGTGCATCATGGGATAGGGAGTGGGCCTCGAGCTAGTTGAAGACCTCGAGCTTTTGCAGTTGACCGAGTAGAAGCCAAGGATCGGCTCCGAATCCATCAGTAAGAATGAAGGCGAGATGAACAACTCACATGGAACGTTATGGTTAGTACATAACTTCTTTTTGCTTTTTTAATTAGCTCATACCAAGACTTGCCCTCATTTATACTGCCATAACAATTAAGCTGGAATATAATAGGTTCATAGGTTGGTACTGAGCTATCTGCCCGAAGGCATATATTAGCCCAGCCACGTTGTGCGGTATTCACCGCCCCTTTAGTAGTTCCCTAGACCCTTGTACTAGCAGCTAGTACCCTTGGCCCCTATCTAGTAGTGCTGTTGGTGTGATCCCCCGTGTGAACTTTCTGTTACCCATCCACTCATCAAGGCTTCTCTTGAAGAGTGATAGTGAGGGGCTCTGTCTTATGTAGATCGGGACCCTGTTCCATAGTAAGGGAAGTCTTTGTGAAGGGAATCTATCCCACCAGCATGTTCTATTCATTGTTGTGTTGAGGTTTATATCCCTAGAGCTATAATACTTTATATTATAAGCAATACATTTGCCTGTGGGTGAGGATAATCTGGCTCAACACTTATTTGTCCACGTTTCCATCTAAATTGAGTATCCTGTCTTCTGCACCATTAAAAAGGTGCCATAAACACATAAAACCACTAAGATGATGCAAGAAACTGTTTGTCATTCTGCTTAGGGTTCCCACCTTTTCAGATGCCCAGTGGGACATTTCTTATACAAATGTGAGATTTTGCGGGACAAACCATACCCACAACATTTGTAAAGGACTGAACCTCTTGAACTTCTCTTTTTTGTCAAAATAAAAGCTTGTTCTTGTAAAATTTATCTCTATTGCTTCATATAGTGTTCAGGTATTTAGATACAAAATAATTGTTTATGCAACTATTACAAGAAACTTAGGAAATATTTTTTGTCCTAAAATCTCAAGACATTTCCCATTCTTCATGTTTTTTGCAGGACACAACTTCCCAAATAAGGACTGTCCTGCACAAAGTGGGACAGGTGCCAACCCTAATTCTGCTTCTTAGACACTGAGGTGTCAAGAGGTCGGAAAGGGTAATGAACTCACAGGATGTAAAGAAAAGGATCTCTGTAACTCCCTTCTCTTGCAAGATGTGCTGTTAGTTAAAGAAATAATGAACTGTGGTAAAAATAAACAGTCAAGGGAAAGACTGGACTTAATCAACTGCAGAGACAGAATAAAGAAAATTCCAAGCCCTCTCTGTTCTGAAAAAAAAAAAAATATATATATATATATATATATATATATATATATATATATATATATATATATATATATATATATATATATATATATAGGTCTACTTCATTTGATCGAAAGACCATTTGACCTAAACCCATTTGATCGAAAACCAATATTCAAGGCAAATAACAGGGATTTGTCCCCCCGCCCCCCATGTCATGCGACCCTGGAGTTGGTATATATAGTTATGAGGGATGTGGGGGGTGAAGCCCCCCACCTATTTTTATTTAAAATCTGTACTTATTGTGTTATTTTCTTCTGTTAAAGGAAACTAGGTGGGGGGCTTTGCCCCCACACCCCCCCCAACTATATATACCAACTCCAGGGTCGCATGACATTGGGGAGGGGGACAAATCCCAGTTTTATGCCTTGAATACTGGTTTTCAATCAAATGAAATTTCGATCAAATGGGTTTAGGTGAAATGGTCTTTCGATCAAATGAAGTAGACCCATTTCGATCAAATGAAGTAGACATATATATATATATATATATATATATATATATATATATATATATATATATTGTAATAGGATTGAACTCAATTAGTCATTTTGAGGCAGTCATTTGTGAGCCAGCCAGCCAGAGACTTCAGACTTTCAGATATTTGTCTTCTTGTTCCAGTCATACTTGCCTGCTGTTTGCAGACAGACACTGAAAGGACCATGCTGAAGGACTGACATAACTTTCTACACTCTGAAAAAGGAACCAAAGATTGTGGTATTGCATCTTGCCAACTCTGGGACTGGCAAATCCAAAATGGTAGATCCATTTTCAGTGAGGGAAAGTGGAATGTGCCAGGCAGGGGCAATTAACTAGGATTCCGTACAACTGATCTGGACTTTAGCCTACAAGAGAAGCCAGCATTCAAGTGCCAGGAAGTATCACCTGTTTTGGGGGATCTCCCCAAAGACAGAGTAGACAGAGAATGCAACACAGTGCCCATCAGGGACCAAAAAACTTTTAGCCTGGACTGTTTTGTATGACCAGATGGTATGTTGCATGCCTTACCATACTGCCAGGAACTACTGTAACTAATTTGATGTTTTTTTCTATTCATGGTAACTGCCTGTCACACAAAGTATTATTTTTCACATTCACACACATGCACACAATTTCCAGGGAAGGTTGTTGAATCCTTCAATTCCATACAGCTTTCTTTGTGGGCCTGGCAGTCCTGCCACCTATCTGAAAAAGTCAGAAATTCCCACTTACCTGTCTGTGCTTATTGTGCCACTTGATATCTCGTTTACAGGTAGTCAGCAATCTCAAAGACGTGGTCCTTACTGTTTGTTATTCTTTGGTGTAAATCGTTACCCTCTTCTCAGCAAAGTAACAGTGCATAAATATGCTTGTAAAAAATAAATAGCAGCCGCAATAGCTTAAAGATAGTTAAACTGAATTTTACTTAAATGATAAAGAAAGTAGCACAAGATGTTTTTTACATACAGTAAGAAAATTAGGTGTAACTCCTATAAGGGCTCTGAGTTTATACTAAATGGTACTGATTTCTTAGATCCTGAAGACATTACTAACATCCTTGTTGACAAATTCAACTCTAACCTCACCTACTGAAGCTTCTGTTTACACCTACCTCCTCACTAGTGACAATCTCCTAAAATCTCTCTGGATTAAATCCTTTCATCCCTGTCCAAAACCAAGTGCTCCATAGATCATGATAACATCCCTAGCTGCCATATAGGTAATGGAAAGCATAGTTTAACTCAACCCATAACCAGCCTTAGGCATAGGCCAACTAGACAGGCACCTAGGGCACCGCTGTAGCAGGGGCACTTTTACAGTAAACTGGATGGTGTAAATAGACTAGGATGGGGGCATCATGTGGTGTGGTGGGTACTGTGGAGCTCTTTTGCCTAGGGCACCACTTGACCTAAGGCTGACCCTGACTCAACCCCTAAAGAATTTTAGCCAAGCCTCACTTCTAGTTATGTTCTCATGACTTGAAGAATGGTCATGATTATGTCAGTGCATAAAGGTGGCTCTACTACTAGCTATGGTAACTATAGACCCATAAGTCTCACCAGCATCATCTGCAAGATTACAGAATGCATCCTTATAAAACTCATTTATAGTGACATAGGAACCTTCAGTTCCTTATTTGTAATCAATCTGGTTTCATGAAATGCAAATTCTGTCTACATCATCAAAATGATTTGTTTGAAAGGGCTACTAAAGCTCTGGATGATAATTAGACTGTACAGACTGCATATCAAGACCTGACCAAGGCCTTTGGCACCATTCTTCACCATGTATCCCTCTATGCGAATGGGTTTTAACTAATATCTTCACTCACTCACTCATGCAAGCCCTATCTCTGCATAAGCCCTTCCCCTGTTGAATTTAAAGGCACTGTTTTAAATGATGTCTACTGGGAATTAATTAAGAAAAATGCTTCTTGACCCTCACTGGATACATGGTAATTATTCAAGCACTGTTTCATTGTCTTCCACATTGCTGAAGTGAAACAGTAAACTCCCCAAGTAATTTCAGGAAAAAAACAAGTAAGGAGGCCCGTGTATCCATGCCCTTCATGACTCTCTCTACATACTAAATCAAAAGTCTCTTTAATTTGGGAGGTAAGTGGAAATTTGCTTAACCCCAACATGCGGCAGTCTTAGAGTTAATATAAAGGTCATTTCACCTATAGTGCATTTTGTATACATCCATTAAATCCCAGACCTCATTATGGTGCTGTGACATTTTTGAGGAGCCTAGATTTATTAATTAACTGATATTTTGGGGGAATAAATTCCTTAATGAAGTGGCTTAGCAGTTAAAATAGAAATATATGAAAGGGCAAGAAGCAAAGAAAAAAGGCAATAACATTATTATTCTAAGACCCACTGCATTGTTGATATTAATCACTGTTTGTCACTTTTTTATTTATGTTTTCATAACTGAGTGAGGCACAGGTTATAGAGAGACACAGTATGTAATCACAATGCAGGATACAGAAAAATACATTATTCTTGCCCAAGCATAATGCACTACCCTGGAGATATTGTTTGATGGTTTACTAGTAGTTATGAAGATATGCAATGTTTCAAAATGTACATTAATGCTTCCAAAATCAAGTTCATAGGTGTGTACTAGGCTAATGGCCCTGGAGCCTTTACAAGCCTAACCCCAAAAAATTGCCCAGGCTCCGTGCCACCTGATGTTATTTCACAGAGTCCCTATCCAGTAGAGCAACTGGAGTGATCTCTTGGGTGAACTTTCTGTTACCTATCTACTCATCAAGATTTCTCTTGAAGATGGCCAGTGAGGTGCTCTGCTTGACATGAATGGGAAGCTTATTCCAGAGTATGGGCAGTCTTTGGGAGATGAACCTGTCCCTCCAGCATGTTCTGTTAATTGTGGTAATGAGATTGTGATCTCTGGAGCGTGTGGCATGGGGGGATTGGGATTTCTTTAGGTGTAGCATTTCAAGTAGGGCTGGGTCAGACATGGCTTTGTAGGTCAAGCAGAGATCACCTCTAAGTAGACAATAAGAGACTGAGAACAGCTGAAATTTTTGAGTCTGTCCATGTAAGACATATGTTTAAGGCCTAAGATCCTTTTTGTGAGATACTTTTGTGGCCTCTCCAGCTGTTGCAGGGGTCTGGTCAGGTACATGCCAAATAGGGTGTTATATAGGATGATTGGTCTAATGAAGGATGAGTAGAGTGAGAGAGATGGTGCCCTCTTTCTTCCTGGATGAGAAACCTTTGGTTATAAGATGTGCTACAAAGAAGGACTTTCTGACCACAGTGGCAATGTGGTGGTCGAAAGTGAGGTGGCTGTTGACATGTGTGCCCAGATCTCTTATGGCCCCTTCAGTGTTCAGTGGGCTCCCATCAACATGGCAATTTGTAGGAACTGAGTTTTTTCAAAAGGGGATGATAACACATTTTTTTAGCATTAAGCTTCTGGCCATGGTTCCGACAACTGTCATTGGTCTCAGAGAGGCCCTTTTGTAAGATGTCTGCATCACTTGGGGAGTTGATAATGACTCCTAGCTTGTAATCATCAGAGAACTTGGTCAGCCAGAGTCCTTCTGTGTTGGCCTGGACTTCTGAGAAGTAGATGCCAAACAAGAGAGGGCCCAGGACCAAGCCCTGTGGGACTCCCTCATGACTGGTCGACAGTCTGACTTGGAATCCGCAACTTTCACTCTCTGGGTCCTGTCTGTGAGCTTATTTGCAACCCACCTAGTGATTTAAGGATTGATGCTTAGTTTGGTGAGTTTATCAAAGATACCTGAGTGGGGAATGGTATCAAAGGCCTTGGGCAGGTTGAGGTAGGCTGTGTGCACTGCCTAACCCTCATCCACAGCCTTGGTGACTACCTTGAAGAAGTCAACCAAGTTCAGCAGGCTGGATCTCTCCTTGACAAACCCAAACTGTGTGGGGTCAAGAGTTTGGAGATTGCCTATATCTTTGTTAAGCAGGTCCATTGAACTGTTTCTTACTGAAATTGGTGTGCCTTGTTTGCTGTAGCATAGACTAGATCCAGGCCTGCTGAATCTAGCTTTGTTTGTATAACTTGAGCACTAATCCACGCCTTCTTAAAAGTATTCAATTGTATTTATTATTGATTGGTAGTAACCTGATTAAAGTGTAGCTATCATTCTAAGCCTTTTGGTTTAAGCACTTGGGCTTCAGACCAGTTGTTTTACATTAAGAAGGTTTGTGGTCTGCACTGTTGTGGCAGGACAGGTAGCTTACATCCTTCTAAGTTGGGAACTGCTGATTGAAGGCTCAGTGTCTGTTATTCTAAAAGTGTATTAGTTCTGGTTTATGTACTTGGGCTTCAGGCCATTCATTTTATATTAAGAAGGTTTGTCGTCTGCACTCTTGTGGGAGGAGAGGCTGGACTATGCCCTTCTCAGCTGGGAATTTCTGGTTAGAGGCTTATAGTGCCTGCATATTTGAATTGTTTCTTACTGAAATTGGTGTGCCTTGTTTGCTGTCGCATAAACTAGATTCAGGCCTGCAGAATCTAGCTTTATTTGTATAACTTGAGGACTAATCCAGGCCTTCTTTTTTGGAGAAGGTTCCCCTACACCCCAGTGGTAGGAGTGTGCAGTTAGAACTTGTCTGATTGAAGACTACAGAAACAGGGCTCAGTTTTGAGATTTATTTACTGGTTAATTGGGTAATTTGTTTAAAAGCCTTTCTGACTCATGTTGCTAAAGTGGTTGGAAAGACCTTCTACATTGCCCACCTGATCATGAAGGGATTCACATCCAGATCTAGTGAGGTCATTGTTCCCCTGTACTCTTCACTAATCAGACCAATGATCGAGTACAATGCCCCATTCGGGATGTATCGCACCCGACATCTGCAGCAATTGGAGAGACCCCAAAAGTTCCTCACCAAAAGGATAAAGGGACTCCAAAATCTGTCATATGCTGCCAGATTGAAGAAACTCCAGCTCTATTCAGTTGCATACCGTCTGCTCAGAGGTGACATGTGCCTGACATACAAGGCCATGTCCAACCCGGAATTAATGGACATGCTCCACCTCAAAAAATCCAAATCCACCAAAACCACTAGAGCAAGTGACTTAAACCTTAGCACGGATATAAATAGGACATGCTGGAGGGATAGATTTATCACTCAGGGACTCCCTATGCTGTGGAATAAAATCCCGGTCCATGTGAGGCAGAGCACCTCGCTGGCTCTGTTCAAGAGAAATCTTGACCTGTGGATGGGAGATCGTAGGTTTATCCCGGGAATCATCTCTGTGTCACTGCTGGACAGAGGCACAACAAACTAATGGGCACAGTATTTTTTCATATAAGGGGTGGCGTAAGCCACAAAAATTTGGGCTAGGCTTATAAATGTCTTAGGGCAGATAGCCTAGTATAAACCTATGAACCTATGAACCTATGATTGCTTGCAGTCATCTAAAGCTGTTTTAGGTGTATTTTTTTACTGTTTGTAGTCGTTTAAAGCTGTTTTAAGTGTATTTTTTACTGTTTTTGCCTTATCTTTTCAAAAAAAAATTTTCCTTGTTACTCACCTTTCTAAGCTAGTATAGTCCAGTTTTCAGGCTAGTGCTGAATTTAGGGCTGTGTTACAAGTTTCTGAGTTGCCCATACCTTACTTGGATAGAAGGAGGTTTCTCTGTTCACCTGTGAGAGAGGGAGCTTTGAGCAGCCATCTGTCCCTGGAGGAGTGGTTCCAGCCCAGAAGTTAGTAGTTTATAGGCCATTTTGGGCTAATTTCTATCTCTTTCATTTCCCTGCTGTAAAAATCGCGTTTGCACAGTTTTGCACATCCAGGCAGCACCAGTTAGCTAGAGCTAAATTATTCCCAGCTCCACCAAGTCTCCTCTTCAGTTTTTCCCATGAAAGTAGTCTAACTCTCAACCTAAGCACTTAAAAAGCATCCTACAGTCCGGCACTTGCTCAGACCTAATAGCAAGCACTAATATACCCCGACACTTGATTGCCCAGCAGGGCAAGGCTCATTATTCACCCCTCACCAACCAAGCGACTAAGCACCTCACCCTACTATTCAGGCATGACCAAAGGGCAATTTCAGGTATACTCTCCAGTCCAGCTGGTGAACCTGGGTATCCTGAGGCAATGTTACAAATGCCTCATGTACACAGACAACCCTCTCCTCCTACCACAAAACATTAACATATGCGAGAGATGCAATTATATAGCTAAACTGGAGGCTAAGCTCTCTCCACCCAAGAATGGAACAGGCAGTCATGAAGAGAAGGTTAACACCTGCACCACACCTCCAGGCTCACAAAGACATACTAAACCAGCACTGGCAAAAAATACACATAAATACACAAAATCATACTTGGAGGCTCTAAATAAATACCTGCAAAAGCATCAGAGACCTCCAAAGCAGACACCCAAAAAACCTGCACCTCCCATCACAAACCAGACAACACATAAAACACAAAATCAGTGTGCCGCACAATCACAGCCCTTAAGGTGAAATAACATACCTAACACACTAGTAATAGGTGACTCTATAGTCAGGCACACTGACGTCCCACTCACTAGGCTGGACAAGGAGAAGGTTACTGTTAGCTGCCTGTCGGGAGCCAGAATCTGTCACATAACACAAGCACTCTGGTCACTCAAGAACAAGTACAAATATGACTCTGTCTTTGTTCATGTTGGTGTGAATGACCTGAGGTGTACCTCCCTGGTCTACATGAAAAGAGATATGGAAGAGCTCTCTGATCATGTAACCCAGGCAGGTATGACCCTGACCCTGAGTAGCATCCTGCCCTCACTAAGAATGATACTGCAGTATAAAGAAAAAATGATCAATTTCAACAATTGGCTAAGCTTCTGGTGTCATTCAAAGGGGATCCAGTGTCTGTCAACCTGGGATGACATGCTCGACAAGCCTCATTGCTTCACAAGAGATGGCTTGCACCTGTCACCCCTAGGCTTTTGAGTACTGGCCAAGGCTCTTGTTGCCCTCATAGTCCCTTTTTTAGGCAAGGCTCAAAAGTCAAACCCACCTCCGTAAACAGCACAAATAAAAAAATGAGGGTTATACTACTCAATACCAGGAGTTTAAATCTCAAAATGCATGCGCTCAAAGCACTCCTCAGTATGGAGAACATCGACATCTGTGCAGTAACTGAAACCTGGTTCAAGGCTCCACAGAGCACCCTAGCACTACTGGGCTACAACTCATACCACACATTTCGGCCACAGAACATGGACCGAAACACAAAAGAAGGGGGTGTATCCATATTCATCAAGGATACCTACACCTCCAGGTTAGTGGCGCAGCATGATACCTCTGAGATCATCTATGTGCAACTAACATCGGGAAAATCTGCAATGCAAATTGTGGCCTGCTACAGATCACCCTCCATGACCCAGGACCACCACTCCGCCTTTCTGGAGACACTAGAAAACATGAAGGTCCTACCGAACACCCTGATATTGGGCAATTTCAATTACCCTACCATTAACTGGGAAAACTACTCAAGTACAAACTCCCAGGTCCAGCGCTTCCTGGAATTTATTAACTCAAATGCCCTGGATCAGCTGGTAAACTCCCCTACCAGAGGTGAAAACATATTGGACCTGGCCATCACCAACATCGGCGACAGGTGTTCTGCACTGGAGGTCAACCCGTCACTTGTTAGATCAGACCATAAACTAATCACTCTGGATGTCCACACCACCCCCAACCAAGGAAACCACAGTGAAAAACGTTTCTATAGCAAACTTCACCTTACTTAAGACAGAGGTGGTAAGTTTCACAGCCCCTATGCTAAAGGATAACAGTGTCCAAGATGCAGGAACTTTTACAAATGCACTCTATGAGCACCTACAAGGATGCATGGATTGTGCCACCCCTAGCAAAGCCAAGACCCACTCCCCTAAGAGAAGGAAACCAGTATGGTGGACCCCTGCCATAAACAGGCTATACAAAAGAAGGAGGAAACTAGTTCAGAGAAAAAGCAAATCCCAAGAGGGAAAGACATCCCTGATCAGTATCAGTAAGAAACCTAGGTCCCTCATAAAATCATCCAAGGCTAACTTTGAAAGAAAAATAGCCAAGGATTTGAAAGATAACCACAAAGCCTTCTTTAGCTATGTCAAGAATCTAAGTAGAAACTCACAGATATGCTCTGAGCTAGTGTAAAATAGCACAAAATATACTGAACCTACTGATATTGCCACCATTCTGGCAGATAGATTCAGTGCAAACTTCACCCCCTCTCACGCTCAAAAGGGCCCACAACAATACCGGAAAAGTACAGTGTCCTGAAAATCACAGACGCACAGTTGAAAACATCCCTTTCAAAAGCCAAAATCACAGTAACAATGGGGCCAGATGGTGTCCCAGGCTGCGTCTTGCACAAACTACAGAACGAACTAACCCCCCACCTAAACGCACTGTTCGACCTCAGCCTCTCCACATGCTACGTGCCCATAGAATGGTGCACAGCAATGGTTATTCCACTCCACAAAAGAAGGGCAACAACTGACTCTGGTAACTATCGCCCCATAAGCCTGACTAACCTAGTCTGCAAGGCTATGGAGTGCATCATCATGGAACTCATTAACAAAGATGTTGGTAACCTCCAAAAACTTGACCCGACCCAGTTCGCCTTGTTAAGGGCAGATCATGCCTACTAAACCTGGTTAACTTCTTTGAGACAGTCACCAAGGCCATAGATGAGGGGAAGGTGGTTCACACAGCCTATCTTGACCTTGCCAAGGCTTTTGACACCATTCCCCACTCGGGAATTATAGAAAAACTCACCAGCCTGAACATAAACTCCTATGTCACGAGATGGGTTTCCAACTGGCTTACAGACAGAACTCACACGGTAAGAATAGTGGGCTCCAGGTCCAACTCTAAACCAGTCACAAGTGGTGCCCCACAAGGAATGGTCCTGGGACCCCTACTGTTCGGCATATACTTCTCAGAAGTACAGGCAAACACAGGAGGACCATAGCTAACCAAGTTCGCCAATGACTGCAAACTGGGAGCCATAATTGACTCTCCGGCTGACACGGACATTCTCCAAAAGGGCCTTACTGAGATGGACACCTGGTGTCAAAGTCATGGTCTCAAGCTAAATGCCAAAAAAAATGCATAGTCATCCCATTTGGGAAATACAAAACACCCATGAATTACCACATAGGTGGCAGTCCCCTTAATACAGAAGAGGTAATAAGAGATCTGGGGACCCAGGTAGATAGTAATCTCTCCTTTGACAATCATATTGCCAAAGTAGTTAGGAAATCCTTCTATGTAACCCATCTAATTACTAAAGGGTTCGCATCTAGATATAAAGAGGTTATATTGCCCCTCTACTCATCACTCATCAGACCCATCATAGAGTACAATGCCCCATTTGGGATGTACCTCACAAGACATTTCCAACAGCTGGAAAGACCACAAAAGTACCTCACCAAGAAGATTACTGGCCTCAAACATATGTCCTATGCAGCCCAACTGGAAAAGCTCCGGCTGTACTCAGTGGCATATCGCTTACTCAGAGGTGATCTCTGTCTGACTTACAAAGCCATGTCCAACTCAGAATTGATGGACATGCTCCACCTAAAGAAATCCAAGTCACTGCGAGCCACTCGATCTAGTGAGCTAAACCTCACCACAACAATAAATAGAACATGCTGGAGGAATAGATTCCTGTCACAGAGACTCCCCATGCTTCGGAACAAAATTCCTAACTACATTAGGCAGAGCCCCTCACTAACACTCTTCAAGAAAAACCTTGATGAGTGGATGGGTAACAGAAAATACACCCCTGGGATCACTTCATTGGCTCTTCTTGACAGAGGCTTAGTTAATTAATCAATGGGGCGAAGAAACCTGACACACTCTGGCTAGGCTTATAAATGTCCTCAGGCAGATAGCCTAGTACCTACCTATGAACCTATGAACCTATGATGATGTGCTCCATAGCTTTGCATACCAAACTCATCAGGAAAGTGGGGCGATAGTTCCCAGGGTCTGTAGTTGCTCCACCTTTATGAAGAGGGATGACTGCAGCAGTGCGCCATTCATTAGGGGCATAGCCTGAGGTAAGGCTGTGACTGAACAGGGCACACAGATCTAGTGCCAGTTTGTTTTGTAGCTCATGTAGGATGCAGTCAGGGATATAATCAGGTCCCATGGATGCTGTATTCTTGGCTTTGGACAATGCAGCTTTTACCTATGCCGCAGAAATGGTGGGTACCAGGCTTTCTTCTGGTATTGTGACAGGGCCCTTGGGGGAGGGGTAAAGTTGGCACTGAATCTGTCAGCCATTACGTTGGCTATATCTGTTGGCTCAGTATAGGAGGTGCCATCGTGCAAAAACTCAGAGCAAATTTGGGTATTGCCTTGGAGGTTTTTGATATAGCTATAGAAGGCTCTGTGGTTGTTTTTGGTGTCAGCTGCAATTCTGCCTTCATAGATGGTTTTAGAGGTTTTGATAAGGGAACTCAGCTTTTGTTGAGACTGATAAGGGAGGTTTTCCAGTCTTTTGACTTCATTTTTTCTGCAACAGTTTCTTCCTTCTGTTGTAGAGTTTATTGATTGCTGGGGACCACCAAATTGGCTTCCTTTTTTTGGAGGAGAGCAGCTTAGCTCTATTTAGTATGCCAAGGTCCATGCATTTGTGTACATGCTCATTCAGTGCATTGGTGTATGAATCGGCAGTCATGCAGCTACTTTCCATTGGCATGGGTGACAAGAAGTTATCCACTTCTGTTCTGTTTTTAGGAGCTCAAAATCAGCTTTAGAAAAGTTTTTCAGGGTGGTCACCTTAGCAGGGGGTGTGGGTGAGATGGAGATTTCCATGGTGATCATTTTGTGGTCAGATTTAACCAGGGAGGAATTGACTATATGTGTGGAGCAACAGTCTCCCGTGTTGGCGATAACCAGGTCAAGGATGTTTCTTCCTCTAGTGCAAATCAGAATAAGCTGGTCCAGGGCATTGGAACAGATAAATTTCAGAAAGCGTGTATTAAAATTATTGCATAAGATCAGGTGAAACATTAGATGATGCTGAAAATGATTTTTGATATTTGTTGTGCAATTATACAGCTTGAGCAATCTTGATTGTTATTTACATTGCTAATTATGCAGATAGATATAATTTTCATATTCCTGTAAATACCTCTATAAACAGGCACCCAGAAAGGAATCACTTGTTGTCACATGAAAGCTCAAGTCTGACTGAATAAAAGTGCTGCACAGCTTCAAAGCTACAAAACAGTATTAATGAAAATTTAGAGAAAACTATAATTCTTTTAGTGTTATATTACAGTATTGAGATATTAATGAACGCATTGACAATTCTTGCAAAGAAGACTTTTTGTTGAACAGTATTATTGTTCACCCCCTTTAATAATATTTGATATTCACGACATATTTACTTTTACTTGATTTATATATTTTAATTTGCTTGTTTAGAAAAACACTGAGGAGTCTAACGATGATAGAGGTATAGCATTCCACAGCTACTGTGTGTGAATGGGATGATCTGTGAGCAAAAATCTATTCACAATAAGCCCTTGTTACCACACAACAACCCAGAATGTCAATATTATCCCCAGAATCTTTTGACATTACAGATGAATAAGATACAAAAATAAACAAGTTTGACATAAATTACCAAAACAGATTGAAATCCTTCTCTTTATACATTTTGTGGGATTCGTGAACATTTGTGCAGTCTTTGCAGAAAGTCTACACAATGTTTACATGTTAGCAAGATTAGCAGCACTGATTATATATGAATGCTGCTCATCATGCCTACACAAATGCAAGTTTTCATGGCCAACAACAGTGTTGGCAGTCAGGAAAATGTGTTGAGCAGCATGAGCACTCACAGTAAACAAACAGGCTTGGCTATGGGCAAACCTATCAAGCGTGCTCATGCAGACAGCACAAAGAGCTACATAGGGCAAGTAATGCTGGTTGTAACAGGCAGGGAATGTGTACTGTGCACATAAATCAAATATATGAATACAGAAATATGTAAGAGGGGAGGGGAAATGCCAAGGACAACAACAATACATGGTTTACCAGACAGGAAAATTATACTGAGGACCATGTGCACAGAAATCAAACAGATGTATATAGAAATATGTAAGAGGGGAAAGGTAAATGTTCAAATTGTACTAAGATAGTTGATTTAAAGGTGCTTATGTCACAATGATAGTTTTATGATAATAAAATTTTGCATTACGTATTTCATAATAATTAATGGTGGTCACACTTCCTGAGCAAACATAGGTAAATAAAATCAGACATGATATTATAGGATGTGACACACAAATTAACATTGCAACAGAGGGGAATTATATGATATATAAATGTCATTGACATGTTGAGTTGAGATAACAGTTGGCAAGGGCAGTGTATACATTATAGGATATTTGTACAGCGTGCATTTCATCAGTGAAACATGTTTGAACATAGGAAGGGCTCAGAAGCCACAATCTCCTTTTGCAAGCATCAAACCCATCCCATCAATGTTAACACTGACCTGTGTATTAACTGTGTAAGCCACAGAAACAGGCCTAACACATGTATGAGAAGGATCACCCTTGAAAGGAATTGTGCACTTTAATATTCTAATGGTTATGCATCACATTTCTAGGTGCATGTGGTGTTACAAATATAGGAGGAGAGTGTGACATACGTAATACTCTTATGAAAGGCACTCTTGCTTCACTCACACAGGTAAGAACAGCTGCAAACATCACACTATGATCCAATGTATTCCCCAGAACTGTATATTGTCTGTATCTGCTACAGGAGGTAGCAATGGGTATTTTCACAAACAAATTAAATTAATGTGTGAATTAGGAAAGGATCTCTGCTAATGAATGTAATATCAGTATGTTACACTGATGATAGTGAGTATGCTCATGTGTACACATTTGTGATCAGTCCTAAATCAATGTTCCAGGGTGAAGAAAGGTTTCTCTGCATGTCTGCACACAAACCACCCAAGAACTGGGGCATACTTATGTACACCACAATACTCAATGCATGTGCACTCTCACCATGACACTGGCAAAACAAATGTCTACTGCCATGAAATCCAAAGCTATGCTCACATGTGTTTGTGTAACATATCAAGGGATAAGACTGAAGAAATGTAATGGTTGTTGTATGACATCAGTATGCTCACACAAAATGAATCCCTATGCTAGAACTGAACATCAAGCAGTACAACCCCTCCAAGTAACAATATGACTATCAATCACAATCTCCACAGTGGAACTGTTATCACAACTGTTGAACCCTACCTATGTAAAGTCATTCAATCAGCTGTACTTTATTTGCCCATAACTTTTATCTGATAAAATTGATGGAGGAGGTCTCTGCCACTCTATATGTACAAGGTATAGCTGGGGAGAAGTCTTTCCTGCAGAACAGTTAAGGACAGAAATGCTCACAGTCACTCAGTGCTGGTTTGGATCAATAGCCTGTGTTGATAAAATCAACACCATAGTGGGATCAGTTTAAGTGCTATGGTTTAAGTGCATCACTAGTTGTCATATGTGTGTTTATGTGAAAGCAGATGAATCAAGGGACATGTGTCCCTGTAATTACTTATAAAGAATCTTGCTGTATGTCAGACAACATTGCCTGATGCTAGGTATACCCAAACATACCTCTAACCCCCTGCTGATGTCCCTCTGATGGTAGAACAACAATTATGTACAATGTGAATATAATCCTGTATTGGAACACATGCCTTACTTAGCCAAAAGCATACATTACATCACCTCATGTCCTCAGTCCTGAGGTGGTGTTTCACTACAACTGTGAAGGGATAACAATCTATTCAAATGGCAGCATCATTCTTCAGTTCAGCCTTTCCAAAGGAAATGTAGAATAAACTCTTGTGACAGGAAACAACATCTACACATGAACATAGCACATGTCTGTGACAACACTCTTAATAACATGTACACTAACTGTAAGCAGTGATATCAGGATTTAAACTATATAGCTAACATCATAGGCTAATGAAGGTTTGCTGAAACACAAGTGCAACTGCAGATTTATTTGATAACTGTGACACTGCACATTTTAATAGAATTACCTTCATGTTTCTGCTAAAAGTTTGCATAACACTAGTGTACTGCATCGCTACACCTCATATATGTATTTGCAGCCTATTCATCACAGTAAGGGGAAGGAAACACAATCACAGATGTCAGTCATTCCTGTATTCAAATTCCCTACCTATGTACTGAAACAATTTGCACATGAGTACTGTATGCCCACGCCGCAGGAGAAATCTGACTGCATGTGAGACACACTGCATCTTTGAAAGGATGACATCAACTGTGTCATGCAAAGGAGATGTTTGTGCAAAAATGACTTCTATATCGATGTGGAATTCTAAATGTTGTCAATGCTAAGAGGTGTAACACACTCCTGCATCCATTTACATTCACGTAAATCACTGCTGACCAAGTTACTGTAGATCAAAACACACGAACACAGTTGAGTAAAAGCAAGTCACCTTTATCAAACACAAGCTTTGTGTTTGATAAAGGTGACTTGCTTTTACTCAACTGTGTTTGTGTGTTTTGATCCATTTACATTCACACACACACACACACACACACACACACACACACACACACACACACACACACACACACACACTCAATCAGAAGAGTCTCACTGCTGTATTCAAACTCCCTGCCTATCACCATCTACACAAAAGTGTATGACATGCTGTGCCTCAGGAGAGGTCTGGCTTTAGTGGTGTGAGAGTGTATTATTGAAAGGTGACCTCATCAGTGTGTTGCAGACAGTATGCATTTGTGGACAGAGTGAAAAGTAGATGTGGGATTCATCCGACCATGTAAATATTTCTCATGAGTGGGAGTCAAATGAGCACACCTGTTGAATTAATCCTCCAGTGATGCAATGGACCCATAATCACACACAAAATTTGATTGCTGTTTAATTAAAACCCCATATCTATCTAGTTATACAATTGATAGGACACAGTACTTAACACAAATGCTGCTGCTGAAGTCTGACTTCAATAGTGTGAGAGTGCACTTTATACAGGATGACATCAACTTTGTGTTGCTGAGAAGATGATGTTGGGAGAAGGGTCTGACACTGATGTGGACTCACCCTGCAGTGTAAAATTTACTCCAGGTTACCATGTTATTGAGCAGCAATAATTAAGGTCATATTTACACAACTCCATGCAAACAGAAGTTGACTGATGTGAAATTAGAACCCGCAACCTATCTAGATATGCAGTCGAGAAGACACAGTACTTAAGACAATCACCATTGCAGAAGTCTGACTTTTATATTGTGACTGAGCATTTTATAGAGGATGACGTCAGCTGTGGTTTACAGAGAAGATGATGTTGGGAGGAGGGTCTGACATTGATGTGGACTCACCCTGCAGTGTAAAATTAACTCCAGGCTACAACTTTATTAAGGCCAGCAGTAGTTAAGGTCATATTTACACAACTTTATGCTGACACACACACAATTTGACTGCTGTGAGATTAAACCACCCTACCTATCTACTGGTACAATCTACAGGACACAGTACTTAACCCAAGCACCACTGCAGACACAAGACTTAACCCCAGCGCCACTTCAGAAGTCTGACTTTTACAATGTGACAGTGCAGTGTAGATAGACTTAGTTTGTTATTCTGTGTCAGAGAAGATATTGATGTTGAAGATTTTGTGCAAATCCATATTTGTTGCTATGACAGAGTAAGACCACTGTTATGATCAATAATACATACACAGTGCTCACTTATGTCAGCTAAGCTGTGATTAATGCATACTGCAGAACCGAGAGTGACAAGTACCTACCTGTCTTATGTATATGAGACACACACAGTTGTGAAACACAGGACAATGAATCATTTATGGATCATCAGGTTATGATGACTGTATGTAAACCTTAATGAATGGTACTGATAATAGCAATGGCATGTGCTGATGCATGGGCAATGTGGACTGTCAATACCAAGCAAGACTTAATTATCCAATGCAGGAGGGATAAAAAAAATGACAATTTACATGCATCAAGGCTGTATGTGGTTGCATATCAAGGGTCAGTGCTGCAGTGCAGACCAAACTGTCCAGAATGAAGTGATCAGTTAACCACACAGTTCTCTGCATTTCATATGAGTATATTAAGCAGTTTCCATGTAATGAAGTAATATAATCCATCAGCAATACTTATTTTTGTTCCAAATCTCTTCCTAAAGCACAATACTGAGAAATGTATTTACTCTGCTGCTGACAAAGTGTTAGTGCATGAGTAATTATACTTTGATGTGTTGAACTGGGATTGAAGGGTTGTGGCTTTTCATTTGCATGACTGTACACTGCGAACAGAATTCTCTGATGAAGGAAAAAGTGAAAAACTTTTAATTTGGCTTGCCTTCTACAGTGCAAACAAGCTTAGTGGCGATGAGCGTCAGTCAGCACTCTGGACAGTACTTAGTGGAGAAAATCCACCAATCAACCTATCTTCCTGGGTAGCACAAGGTGTAAACTCTCTGAGCTGAATGAAAAAGCAGGGTTTGACTCCAGTATGCAGATAACTTTACAAAGGGTGTCAGAATGTGACTATTATGGTAACTTTTTATCATGACTTTAAGAATATCAAGGACTGACTAATAAATATGTTGCCTGACCAAATTGTGTGTGTAATAGCTAATGAAATAATCTTTTATACCTACTACATACAAGACATGCTTCAAGGGAAATCACAAATTAACTGGATGTACAATGTGGTGTAAGGCAAACACTCACAACATTTTTCAATAACACATGAAATGCCATTTAGCCATAACATACTACAGTTGCTCCTTGACAGACCTCTTGCAAATGGTGAGGAATACAATTGATCAAACAGAAGGGGCACAGACAGATACATACTCACCGGATGACTGCAGGTGATGGTAAAAACTATCCAGGTTTTTCCATATGACATGAACAGCCATTCACTGTCACTCGGCATCGTGCAAAATGCCAACAGCTGCACAAATGCTGAGAGAAAAAAAGTGAAGGTTTTCTTATGGGCCATTTCTGGTCATGTGTGCTGTGTGTGATTCTATTTTTCTGACCAGATTAAACATGTGAAAATGGGTTGATTGGAAAGTGGTGAAATGGGGAGGGGGCAAGCAGTGGGGAAGACACAGGGAAGGAATAGAGGAATTTGCTAGAAGGTAGTGGGACACTACCATAGCTATCTACTTCTTCAGAAATAATAAAGCATAGCTACAATTTGCTGAACTTGGACTGTCACCACACCAAGGGTAGGTGAAAACAAGAGAATAATGTTGCCAATTGTACTAAATCAAGTGTGTCAAGAAGTCGCATAGGTGAAATGGAGAGCTATGTATGGGTAATTATTTGTTGTAGGACAGGTGCCCATTCTTTACTTTTTTTTCTTTCAAAGAGAGAGGAATATTGGAGAAGGTGCTAAGGAATATAAGGCTCAGGTAGGAAGGTTAGCTGAGGAACAGGTGCAGAAATACAGGGTAAACAAAACAGACAGGATGGTGATGGACACAAAAGGGTGGGGGACACCATGATTGAGGATAGGTAAGAAATGTCGGAGGCACATTCATGTCAAGCCTGAGAACAGTGAAAATCTAGTTCTCACTGTCACAACTGTCACCACTGTCGCCTTAGTTCCTGTGTCAGTGCTTGATGTGGCATCATCTCAGCAATGTGACAAATCACATTTACTACATGGCTGTTTCAGGCACCAAGGTCTCTTTCCATTATACCTTCCACCAGTCCTGTCAGCTCTTGGCGGGTAACAAAATCACCACCTCCGCTACTACTACTCCTGCAGGACACCAGTGTACCAGCTGCTGGTCAGGGCTACCTGATGCAGATGGGGCATGTAATGCAGGGGCTGTAGAGGTAGCACTAACAGCTTAGGATCTTGAAGTGCTGGGTGTCAGTGCTGATGCACAGTGGTCGGTCTCCCTCTCTGTGATGCATGTCAGTTTTTGTAAGCAAAAATGTATGACAACAGAGCACTTTTAAGTCATATAAAATATTCCCAAAAAAAGAAAACAAAAATGAGAGAGAAGTGGTGGGATGAGACAAAAAAGAGAGAGAATTAGATCCATGGCATATCATATGAATATATAATTTCATAGAATACACATTTATGATTATCCAGTATATACACCTTTGCCACATCCAGGTATGATGGGAAGGTCTTACTCTGTTGTACCAATAATCAATTGCACAGCTCTGATATCATACATGCAACTGTTTATTTTAGTATTGCTATACTATATATAATTAGAATAGTTATTAGGCTTACATTAAGATCTGACACATATGTACCCTGTGCCTCTCTGAGGTGATTTAACCTCTGTTGGTGCACCTCATGGTTCACTGCAATATCTTGTGCAGTTGTACAACACAGAAGAAGAGAATAAGGGACATTGAAGCATATTGAATAACAGTCCTGGCTATGTCCTGTATTCTGTATCATTTAATACAGATAGGTCAGTATATTTATACAACTGACAGATGCCAGCAGCTCTAAACTCATTCTCCCATCAGTTAAAGAGGTCTTAATTGTACCATTTCGGTTCACTATAGTGGTAACGACAATTCTCTCCAGTGCATGGGATACCAGTTGAAGTGGAGACAGCCTTGGCTAATCTGTTCCATGTCTCAGTCTTATACTGAGAGCCTGTATAGTCCCCTTGCAGCAGCCTACAGTGTAGTGCTTCATGAGGAGTGTCACAAAAACACAGGACTCCTCAATAACCCACCTCTGTGCTTTTAATTTTGAGCCATCATTTTCCACACCAGCCATGCCTGCAGAAGTCAAGCAGCAACTCAATGAACTGGTGCCAAATTCTAATCTCATGTTTAACAGCTAGTGTGCAAACACTCACAACCATGCCAACTGCATTTGCATGATGAAAAGCACAGAGAGGCATTTGTAAACAAAGAGGAAGGTATATTATCAAACAGTAATGAAGGTGTGAAACATGGCAGTGAGATTTGCCATATCTGATGCACAACCTATTCACACTTTTTCAGATGGCCAACACTGACTGGCTCAATAGCTTTGATTTTATCTCTGGTGTTTTGGAGGTTAATTAAGATGGTTTGGCATATAACTTTTTGGAATTACACATTGTTAGTTGACCAGTGTAGGAATCAAACCTAAGGAAAAACAATACATACATTTCAAGAAAGGTGATTATTTGTCAGTGCTACAGGAGAACTCACACTCAACCACCTTCATTAAAGATCAACTGTGTTCAGTATGAATGGAGATATACTTCACATAGGCTTGTGTGGTTGTGTGTGTGTGACTTATTAGAAGTCCTGTGAAATGCATTCCCATGAAAGAAGCAGTATTGTTGTCTGTAAATGTATGTCAGAGGGATAAACTTTCTCTAGCTGATTAATACAGGACAGGATATGATATATACATGCTTCAATACACATACTGTCCTAAACTCAGAGTTGGGCTATGTGAGGAGGGAAGATGATATTAACTTAAAGTGTGTTGCCCATCATAGAAATGCAAGTGCATTTTAAATCATTATAATAATTATCCTGCTTAAACAATTGCACACACATATTCACCCATGCTGTTGTTGTGTCTTTCGGCTTTTCCTGGTTAGGGGTCGCCACAGCGGAACTCCGGTCTGCTAATGATTGGCAGTAGATTTTTACGTGTCAAGTTGCTGGCCCTGACGTACAACCTTCAACAAAGGTACACCCATTCATGCATGTCTCCACACAGAAGACACTCTAGCTGAGAATCCAACGGGACAATGTCTTACTGTGAGGCGACAACGCTACCGCAGCACCACACATTCAACCATGTATGGTAACTAAATCATTTATGAGATATGCTACTTCAAAAAAAATATTTACCAAAGCACTAATGAGACATTTCTTGCAATAGGCATAATTATGATAAACCATTTCTATGTAGTGCTACCACCCTAATGAAAATTTTGTTAGAAATTGCACTCTGACACCCTTTGTAAAAATAATTGATATCTGGGATCACTTGCATTTGATCTGTAATATCAGGGCACTTACACCTTGTGACACAGAGACAGCTACACAACACATGGATGTTCTCCAGCCAATACTGTCCAGACTGCTGATGTCCGCACACTGCTGCTAAGCCTATTTGTGCTACAGAATGCTTCCCAAACAAAATGTTTCACTTTTTACCTTAAGCTTGATTCCACATCACTCAGCAGTGAGTAAATGCACAAGACAAGAAACAGAAAAAAAGGCATATGAAATTCAGATGAAAGTAAGTCATATGTATTGAGTAATAATTTGCATATTCCCTTCAGAAAGTATGGATCTGAACCTCAGAGTAGCTCTGTTATGGGTCTAAAATTACTGAATTTACAGCTTGTGCCACAGAAAAAAATATACATCATACGCATATCACTCACTGATTAGAAACACCGCACATCAGTGACAAAACTAATGGAGATTACAGAAATTAAATTGCTCACTCTTTCCTTCACCTGTGAGCCCTGTTTGTGTTCTGCTAAGCAGTGCAGAAATTACACAGGCAAAAAAGATACATAACAATTTATATTCCACAGAACAAAGTAAACAAAAATTGCAGCCAAGGCTATATTTTATCCCTTGTGGTGGTCGTGCTGCGGTAGTGTTGTCGCCTCACAGTTAGAAGTTGCACATTCGATTCTCAGTTAGAGCATCTTCTGTGTGTCGACATGCATGAATGGGTGCTCCTTCGTTGAAGGTTGTGTGTTAGGCTCGGCGAGCCAGCACGTAAAAATCTACTGCCAATCATTTGCAGACCGGAGTTCCGCTGTGGCGACCCCTAACCGGGAAAAGCCGAAAGACAGTTTTATATTCCACACAACAAAGTACAAGCTACATTTTCACCTTTGCTGCAAACATTCCAAGCAGCATAACAGTTCAAGCTGGATTCAAATCCTGCATCTTCTTTCCTGTTTCTTTAAAATCATTTTATTTAACCGAGGTGCTACAGTGATACTAAGATGAAGTGTAGAATTTCTTCACTTACTGCTGTTGAGAGTGCTGTAGCAAAGCACACTTGTGCCACTCTAAAATGTTTTACTGTTGGCATGCCAAATTAAATTTCTCAGTTTGTACCTTGGGCTGCAGACTCTTATGTACTGCTTTGCAATAGTGCCAGTGAATGGTGAGCTTTACCAAAACCCATGCAAATGAGGAACTCAGAAAAACAAAAAAACAAAACAAAAAAACAATATCCAGTGTTAACAAATATTGGAGAATACTAATGAAAAGGCAATATTGTGAAGTTTCCTAGATCTGTGTGTGGTACAACTTGTTCGCATGCTCAGAAAATGTGCATTAACTGTGTCAGACAGCAAGTTATCTGGAAATGAGCCCTGAAGTCAGTACAATAACAACACACACTCTTGCATTTCTTATGCTTTTTTGCCACCAGTACAGGACCAGAAATGCCCATTTCTCATCTGCTTGACTATGTCTAGATCAATGAGACATTGACAAATACTTTATGCTGATAATAGCCACACCATATTAATGTCAGGTTGCAAACTGTCAGCTATTTCTTCTCTTTATTTTCTGACCATCTTCCTCTCCTCTCAGCTTAAATACAGAAATGCAATGTCATGGCCATTCATTTGCATCTTTATTCAATGTGCAATATAGCTGATCAGCATTTCAGATGGATTTTAAGCAGAGGCTGGACAGTGTGCTTTTATTACAAGGATATCAGTGTTGTTAAGTTGTTAAGGGTGTTCTCATAGCTCTCAATGTGCTTACACTTTTTATTTTAAGTCTACTCTGTATGATACAAGCACTTCGGAGAGATAAATCGCTTCAATAATGCTTGTTGTAGTTACAGTGATCACTAACACTTGCAAGTCATTAACAGCTAGCAATTATCATTGCTCCTCCCTGCAGCCCTAGGGCATGTGTATGCAATTGTGTAGCTACTTACATCATGTTTACATCCCCTACACCAAGTGATTTTTTTTCTTTTTCATGAATGCTAATGATTTCACAACTCATTTGCATCTTCACAGTGCTCAGATGGTTGAATCTATTCTATAGAAAGGTAATAGTGTAGCTATGGAAGTGAAAGGAAGGGAGACTGGTTGGGTAAAGACAGACCATTGCTGCTAGTTACTTGGAGTAGATTGTTCTACAAATTACTGCACTATTTCATGAGTTATGTTTCTCCTCTCCAGAAACTGCTTACATGTTCATATTTTGAATGTATTTCAATATGCAATGGAAAACAGAATTTTTATAATTTTGATATATATGCAATTTTAAAAATTCACTGCTGGTATACTGTAACATATGTCTGTTATTACTGTGTTTTTCAAGTTAGTATGGTTGTATCACAATACTGTGTTATCATTTGTACTGCGTGACTGCATCAACCGTGTGGGTGACTCACTGGATAAGATGAGTGACACACTGAATTGAGCAGTGTTTGTGATTGAATGTCTACTCGGGGAGGGCTGGCACCCACTTGTTCATAAAGCTATGACATTCTCTGGTATTAATTCAACTGCTGCAAGGCGGTTGTAGAAAAACAGGTTTAATTCCGTAACAAATCCTATGGTACAGTAAAATCAACGTGGAGACAAGCGCTTTCGCCTGGAAAATTCCAGGCTTTATCAAGTCAAGATACAAAACAGATTATTTGACAGAATGTGTCCGTACTAAGCGTATCCCTAAGGGGCTACGCTTGTTTAAATTTCCGAACTTTGTAAAGCATGGTTCTGCACAATACAAACAGCTCTGTAGCATTTTTGACAGAGCAGGCCTTGAGGTTATAACCGTTATGTTAGAGGAATATGAAAAGAAGGCCAGGGCACTCACTGAGGAACTGAACAATCTTCATAATTCTGTCATTTCAGATAGTGACTTTGGCATGGTCAAACATGACTATGACAAAGTCTTTGACGAAGTTGACCAATTTTGCACTAAAATTATTACTAGAAAAATTAAAAAGCTTGAGAGAGACATACATGAGTACAGGGAAGAGAAAGCTTATCCCTGTTACAACAAACAGGTTAACAATGGTAGATACAACAGTACTTTTGATAGTGGAACTGACGAAGTGTTTCAGGGCAATTATAATGAAGCCCCACGCAGAAGTGAACGCCTTGCTGAAAAGGACAGGAAAGAACGTAATCAGGTTTTTCACCACCCCCCGGGGAGAACCGGGGGTTGGGGGTACAAACCACAGAGGGCAGGGACCAGATGGAACAACAAATAACTGTAGCTAATTGTGAAGACAGGGTTCTTGATTATACTTGTTATGGTGATTTATGCACTTTGGCCGGTTTCAATGTTAATCATCACCCTATTGAAATTATAGATGATGTTAATTGTAAGGTGCTCAATATGAACAACTTCAGCATATATAATTTTACCGAAGTTCCAATACACCCCTTAGCCTTTGATATTTTCACCAAAGGCTTTCAATTTGTGCCTTCCAACAGAACCAATTTAGCAAACTTATTGGTGGAACTCAAACTTTTTACTCGAGCACTTAATTTGAAACATTTTTTCAAAAATTCAACATACAACATAAATGGGCTTAATAGAAAAAGCACATTTAACCCACCGATGGTTCAACCTTTAAAACTCTATGAGGAGTTGGTAGAGCATGAATTGCGAGATAGGTTTGTTCATTCTAAGGGCACCCAGCAATCTAACTTAACCAAACAAGAATTTGAATATATTGCTATGTTATCCAAGGAGCATGTTAGGGTAATGAAACCGGACAAGGGTGGTGGTGTTGTACTTATGTACGACCACACCTATGAAGAGTGCATACATAACATGTTGCACGATGATCAGCAGTACGGTCTTATATCCCGCAACGAGTATAATATAGCTCTAGCCAAAATTAAATATACATTATATGACCATCTGCTACAAGGAGCTATCAATGAGCAACTTTACAATTACCTACTAGTCAACAAACCTAGGGTTCCGATTATTTTTGGAATTCCCAAAACCCACAAAGGTACCAGCCCGCTACCATTCAGACCAATTGTCTCAGGTGCGAGCGGGGTAACAGAACCCATCTCCAAATTTATAGATTTTGTCACCAAAAAGCACACCCTGGCTATGACCCACGTGATCAAAGATTCATGGGAGTTTCTCAAACTTTTCCCTAAAGAAAAATGTCTCACTTCTTCGTTGATGATCACTATAGATATTAAAGAGTTATTCCCCAGTATACCCCACACGGTAGGGGTTGAATGGTTTACCGAGTTTCTTAAACACGAAACTGGACTCAGCAACAACATCATTAATTTAACAACTGAGATGTTAAATATTGTTTTAAATAACAGCTTTGTGTTTTTCAACGGTGAACTGTTTAAACAATTGAAGGGGGTAGCCATGGGTGCTTCCTGTGCCACCGTATATGCCAATGCGGTATTGCACAGATGGGAGCAAGTGCACATTTTCCAATCTATTTGGGCAAAACATATTATCTTTTACTGCCGATATCTGGATGATATTTGTATCCTCTGGAATGGCACTAGAGAACAGGTCACAGGGTATTTGGAACATATCAACTCTTCTACTGATTTTTTAACTTTCACACATGAAATCAACGAGCGTGAACTTCACTACCTTGATGTAGCAATCCTGAGGGATGCCAAATCAATGGAATTATATTCCAAGATCTACAGGAAACCTACATTTTCCAACTCCCTGTTGCATTTCAATAGTCAGCACCCATTCCAACAAAAGAAAGGCATAGCAAAAGGTTTACTAATTAGGGCATCACGCATGTGCAGCAGGTTGTCTGATTTCATTGCTGAAGCCAACTATCTAAGGGTAATGTTGACAGACAGGGACTACCCGGATTACTTGGTGAATAATCTTATTCACGAAGTCCTCAGTAAAAGGGATACTTTATACCCACCTCTGTTTGGGAACAACAATGCTGGCTTGCCCAATCCGAGAATCCCCAACACACAAACACAGGACAATCCCAATTACTTTATTTACACTTTTTCAGAGAACTCAAAGGAAATTGAGGATATAATCACAAAATTTTGGTTTGTTTTACAATCTAATGATGAATTCAAGAACCTGGTTGCAAAAAAACCAACTTTTGTTAGAAAAAGAGGCCGCAACTTAAAGGAAGTGTTTGAGCAAAAACATATAAACAGGGACATAACAAATAAACAAAGGAATGGTACGTTTAAATGTGGCATGTGTAAACAGTGCCCTTTTATTATCAATAGTAATCGGATACACTTAAAAGCACGTAGAACCAACTTGAAACCACATGGGCATTACACCTGCAACACGAAAGGAGTGGTATATATTGGGTTGTGTTTGATCTGCGGAGCGTTTTATATAGAAAAAACTGAAAGGGAGTTTAGAAAGCGTATATATGAGCACACATATGATATAGACAAAAAGAAAGATAGTAACGCATTCTACAAACACTCCCTCAGTTGTCCCAATTTTAAGTTAGCTTTCATGGTGCTTGAGCAAGTGCACCCCAGTAATAGGGGAGGAGATTGGGAATCCACCCTTGAGTTTAGGGAACTAATCTGGCAGCTTAGGCTTGATGCCGGCAGTTCACCTGGCATGAACGAAACATTAAGTATAGGGCCAGTTCTTAAACTCAGAAGAGCCAGATTATAATTTGTAATCAGTTAGATAGATGCCAGGCTGATATAATGTATATACAACCTTCATAACAAAGTTTAGTCTAACATTTTTTCATCTTGACGGTTTGTTTTATTGACTATGTGTTGTTGTTATTATTAATTTTAAGCAAAGCAAGCTACATAAATGTTGTTTTTAATGCATATGCATATACATATTTTAGGAAAAGGCATTATTTGCACACAATATAGGAAATGCCAGTTTACATAAGTACAAGCATTTTTATGAATTTTTACAATACGATAGCAAAATGGCTTATGCCCTTTGAAAACACTAACACTGAATTAATTGATTTGATTTTTTTAATTATCAATCAAATGTAGCACGTGGTTTTTTGTATTTAAGCAGTGCCCGGACACTCTGTTTTGTATCTTGACTTGATAAAGCCTGGAATTGTCCAGGCGAAAGCGCTTGTCTCCACGTTGTTTTTACTGTACCATAGGATTTGTTACGGAATTAAACCTGTTTTTCTACAACCGCCTTGCAGCAGTTGAATTATTGCCTCACGGGTGCGTCAGGACATTGTTCTTGGTTGCTCTTCTCTTTTAGCGAGTTTTGTTGATTCTCTGGTATTAGCCGACGTGGGTGTGCCAGATCCCACTCCCAAACTGGCACTCCTTCCACTGCTCCATCAGTGATTGAGTTGTCCACACCCAGATGTAGTAGGGCATGGGGATGTGGTCCTGGATGTAGGCCTGAAGACAGCTTGTCAAGCAGAGATCACTAACATTCAGGTAGCACCAACGCTTTGTAGCACCACCGCTTTGAATAGGTGGCGTGAAAGTGGCAGTGCACCTCCTGGAAGAGGCAGACCACATGGTCAGGAGTGATGATACTGAACTGACAACTCTACCATGCACAGCTCACACCTGTCCAACGTGGCAGGACATAGTGTTAGCATAGAGTTTGATTGTGTTCATGCAGACAAACACACATTTCACAAAAACTGACCATACTGAATCACACATATGCAAGGTAAGAAAACTTTAATGTTGATTGTGATAAATCTAATGTTAATGACCCTGAGATATTTCATACTTTTATGAATATTATGTGTTTCTTACTCACACACACTCCTCACTACTTTGGTGCTGGCCTTGGCCTACTGCCCCCCACCCACCCTTTGCAAATGATAATGACTGTGCCATGGCCTTTGTTCATTTGGGTATGACTTAGGGTTTCATATATGTCTGATGGATTGGAATGGGACTGGCAGTATGCAGGTAGTTTATCTTCTTACACATTTGTTCGTATAGCACAGGTTCCACACTTACCTTGACATTGCTGTAGCTGTGAGTCATGTGCTTTGGGGCTGTGTCTGTCTGATACTATCTGTACACATACATTACATGGGTAAGTAAAATTTGTGGACATCAGATGGCATCACTTTTAATATTTGCATGTGCTAAGACTGTTATGCATACTCCTTCGCTGGTGAGTGTGTGTACTATCATTTGCCTTTTAGTTGCTGAGTGCATATGCTAACCTTTGAGTCTTAAGTGGTGAGTGTGTGCTATCCTTTGCCTCCTAGTCAGGGCAAGGGCATATGGTGCTTTCCATATGTCTGCCGGCTACCTCTGCAGCTAGAGGTACTCACTTAGTATCCTCGTTTGTATGTGCTGGAGGTGCTGTCCCTGACTGTGGCTCAGTAATGTGTGGGTCTGGTCCTTGCTGTCCCTGTTGCAACTGTCTCCTCAAGGTGATATTGTGCAATATGGTACAGACTATGAGAATTTTGCACAGATACCTGGGTCATACTGCAGGGCACCCCCTGATGTGTCTAGAAAATGGAACCATGACTTCAGTATGCCAAGCATACAGTGTATGATGTTTCTACTTTGAGCGTCAGTGGATGTGCATTTCTGATGGGATAGTTGCAGTGCATAACCTGCATCACCCAGTAGATGGCCTTGTGGAACATCACCTCCAGTAGACCTTGTGTAAAGCTGAGAGGTGTGCCAGTTGTGTAAATCATGGTGATTACTTGAGTTGCCTGCACACACATTGAGAATGATCCCTCGAGCACTACAGACAACCTAGCAGTTGAATGAGTGGAACTTCTTCCTGTTGATGTATGCCCTTCCCTGTTCACTAGTTGAGGCTTTTATTTTTTATGTGAGTGCATATGTGAACCCCCAATATTTCTGGGAAGTGTGCTACAGCATAAAATTCCTACATTGTTTTTGCTCTCTCCTGTGGTGTGCATGGAAAATATATGTACTCCCTTGCATGTTGCAGCATAGCATTAAAACACCAGTGCAATATTCTGGAGGCTGAGGCCTGTGACACCCTAATATATCTCCTGTGGGTGTCCGGAATGTAGCAGTAGCTAATATTCTTGAAGCTACACATACCTTAGTTTCCACTGGTAAAAGTTCTCCTTGATTTCCCCTGGGTCTGATGTGGGGATGGTAGAGGTTGCAGAGCTCCTGAGTGGCATAATGGTCTAAGGGAAGAATTCTTACTTTGGGTGCAAGAGGTTCCAGGTTCAAATCCTGAACAAGCCCATTGTTTTCAGGGGCAACAGGTGCTGACTGAGGTTTTTTTGGGGGTATAAACTCTTGGCTAGGCTTGTAAGGGCCCCAGGGACATTGGCCTAGTAACCTCCTATGATCCTATGATCCTATGATGTGTTTCCCTATCAACCCTGTATTGCTCTAGTATTTCAGTATTTCAGTAACATGCAGTCCATGATATGATAAACGGAGTCTGAACACCCTTCTTGTCCTTGGACAAAGTCTAGCAGCAGCATAGATTTGAGCCTTTTGCACATACACACACACACACACACACACACACACACACACATGCAAGAGAAAAGCAGCAGCCCCTAATACTGCTTTTTTTCTAAGTGTGATGTGCCTGTACTCCAATAGGTTTAGCTTCTTGAATGGCTGCACCATCCTGGACTGGTTAGTTAGCATGTAATTCAGCTGCTTATGCTTTCATTAACATACTCTGCTGTTTACCTTTGTTTGGCAGCTCTACATGACATATAGAGCTGTTTAATGGATACAAAATAATGGACTATTGTGTGAGCATTGTGCTGCAATGCTCACACGAAAGCAGTGGAGAAATTAGATAATCCAGCCCATTGTCTCATAGAAGGAAAAAGGTGAATGCGTGATGAAAAGATGGATGAAAAGATACTTAAAAATCATAATTTAAAGAGTTTACAGATGTTAAGTAAATACACACCAGTAAGCCATTAAACAGAAATAAATATTTGAATAAATGTGAAATTCTAAGTAGCAATGAAAGGACATTAAAATTGTTGGTAAATATCCAAAATGTTTGCTTATACGCATGGTTGATATTGTAAGGAATGGGTAAACTACAAAACTAGAAACAAGACATATGAATATGGTATGTATATATTTCATACTTGTAATGTATGTAGAAATAAAAAATAAAACGGAATTCTGAACATCCTTATACTGGGGGAAAGTACTGTTTTAATAGGAAAGCCAATTATAATAGTTCATTTATATTTTATGTTGCTACATGTGCATGTAGAAAAACTTATGTTGGTAAAATTCAATATATGCTCTGAGAGCAAACACAGGACCATGCGACATCTGTGAAAATCAGGGTGATCATAATACCTTAGGCACTGCATTGTAAGCACTGTGTGAAACAGGAGAGACTGTAATTTCAAGTAATAGATAATTGTCTAATGTGAAGCAGGGAGAAGATATAAATAATAAATTGTTGAAAATGAGGGCATGGCATTGCATTTAGATGCCTCAAGGGTATGGATCTCGGTAATAAAGTTTGTATTAAGTCGAGCTTGTGTCTTTTTAAATGAAACTTTAGGGCCAGATTCCATTTGACTTGCTCTTGATGTAAGTGACTTACTCTGATATCAGCTTTTCCTGTTTTCAAAACAATTGCTCTCAGTTGAGTTAACTTAATCTGGTCTAAGTCCTAGCTATAAAGCAGGTTTACAATGAAGTAGGTCACTTACACAACAAGTAAGTCTTTTGAAATCAGGGCAAGTATACACTAGAGTCAGACATTTACAAAGAGAGCAAATCTTTTGGAATTAGGCACTTGGTTTTTAAGTGATGTTGCTTTATTTTAAGGGTTTCAATCAATCAAACTATTTTATTGTATGTGTGTGTGTGTGTGTGTGTGTGTGTGTGTGTGTGTGTGTGTGTGTGTGTGTGTGTGTGTATTTATATACATACATATATATATATATATATATATATATATATATATATATACATATATATATATATATAAATCTCTACTTCAGTAGATCGACTTACCTAAACACCAAAGACCAAAATGCCGAGACGGAAATATCAGAAATGCACAGTAGCGAAAACTGACATGTATGCACTCACACACACACACACACACACACACACACACACACACACACACACACACACACACATGCACGCGTGCATACACACACACACACACACACACACACACACACACACACACACACACACACACACACACAAATGCATATGTATAATAGTCACATGAAGTAATACTTGTATATATATGAATTTGATTGAAACACAAAACATCAAACAAACTTATCAGTGCTTACCATTACTCAAAACTAGCATCAATAAAAGTAATTGCAAATATAATCCAATAATTTACATTTGCGATTACAAAAAGAAAAACAAATTCTTTTATATGGGATCGTCTCTCCCCACACCTAATGACATGGGGGCTCCACCCCCACTTCACCTCAGAAATTAAATATACTAACTCTAAGGTCACACAAACATTAAGAAAAGGAGAAAAGACTAGGAATTATGTAACAGTCGATATAATGAACTTCAACCATTACATAATTTTACCAGCTGTAACAATGAAAAATACCAGCATTAAGGCATGAAGTAGCTGCATGCAGCAATAACTAATTTAACACTCATATGCCAACACCCAAGAGATCAACGTCAAAAAGTTGAACAAACAAATAGCAAGTGTTTTTGCAGGGAGACAAGCCCCCCTGCTCCCCTACATCCCCTGCTAATTATATATACTAACTCTGAGACCACACAGACTCAGGGAAAGGGAATAATTCCCTGTCTGAGGACTGTCAATCTTACACACCTGTTAACCATTTGTCTGCATTAAACAAATGGTGTCAACCAAACAGGTGTTGACATTATGTCTGTTTGATGGGGTAGCCTACACCCATACATATATATATATATGTGTGTGTGTGTGTGTGTGTGTGTGTGTGTGTGTGTGTGTGTGTGTGTGTGTGTGTGTGTGTGTGTGTGTGTGTGTGTGTGTGTGTGTGTGTGTGTGTGTGTGTGTGTATGTCTGTATATGATTGAGATATATATATATATATATATATATATATATATATATATATATATATATACGGGTCCTCGACAGAAGAACGAAATGCCGGATCACCAATGACCACATCGCCGAGATGACATCGCCGACAGCAGACATCCTCGACAAAGGTAAGTGAAGTAATTACGGAACGGAACACATTTCCGTTCTCATAATACACACAAAACACACATTAAAATGTGTATAGCAGGGGGGCAAGCCCTCCTGCGCCTCCCACACCCCCCTTTTAAATATACCAACTGCAAGATCGCACTACAGTGAAGAAATGGGACTAACTCCCATTCTGCACTACTCACCGTTGTCGCGGATGTCTGTTGTAGGAGATGTCGTCCGGCGATGTGGTCGTCGGTAATCCAGAATTTCATTCTTCTGTCATGGACCCATATATGCACATATGTGTGTGTGTATATATATATATATATATATATATATATATATATATATATATGTATATATAGATATATATATATATATATATATATATATATATATATATATATATATATATATATATATATATTTATATATACTTAACAGCAAACAAATTCACCGAAAGTACACATGACCTAACCATCCTAATGTCGAAAATCAGCTGTTAATCCCAAAAATGTCAGACACTACATTTTCGGCACTTAACAGCAATGCCTCCCTTGCCACTACTCCCTAGCTAGCACACCTAACATCCAGATTATGCAGGGGGGCAAGCCCCCCTGCACCCCCCACACACCCCCTGACTATATATTCCAACTCCGCAATGCAATCGCACTACAGTGAGGAAAGGGATGTATTTCCCTAACTACACTGTACCGCGATTCCTGTGCATCCCTTCAAATGTTATATTTGCGAATGCACAGTCCATTCGCAAATATAACGTTCGCTCATTTGAACTGCAAACATATGATGTATTCAAACATCTGTAGTTCGAAAGCAATGGTACGGCGACACCCACTTTCACAAAAGTGCACTTAACTGAAAGTACACTTTCACGAAAGTTACTTTACAGAATCACAGTACAACGGGGATAAGGAAATATATCCTTTTCCTCACTGTAGTGCAATCTCGGAAATAGTATATGTAATTACCGGAGGTATGTCCGACAAAGAAGAATACATTTTGCAGGGGACAAGCCCCCTGCACCCCCCCCACACCACCGCTATTTATATATACTAACTCAGAGATCGCACTACAGTGGGGAAAGGAATATATTTCCTTATCCCCGTTGTACTGTGATTCTGTAAAGTAACTTTCGTGAAAGTGTACTTTCAGTTAAGTGCACTTTTGTGAAAGTGGGTGTCTGCTTTCTTATGTTCAAAAAATTAGTTTTTGTTGATTATAAGTAGACCCATATATATATCATCATCATCTTCTTTTGGCTGTTCCCGTTAGGGGTTGCCACAGTGGATCACCTGTTTCCATTTCTTCCTGTCCTCTGCATCTTGCTCTGTCACACCAACCACCTGCATGTCCTCTCTCACCACATCCACAAACCTTATCTTAGGCCTTCCTCTTTCCCTGTTACCTGGTAGCTTCATCCTTAGCATCTTTTTCCCAATATACTCAGCATCCCTCCTCAGCACATGTCTAAACCAACATAAACTTGCCTCTCTGGCTTTGTCTCCAAACCTTCCAACCTGGTATGACCCTCTAATATACCTATTCCTAATCCTGTCCACCCTCGTCACACCCAGTGCAAATCTTAACATCTTTAACTCTGCCACATCCAGCTCAAACTCCTGCCTTTTTGTCAATGCCACTGTCTCCAACCCATATAACATAGCTGGTCTCACTACCCCCTTGTAGACCTTCCCTTTCACTCTTACAGGTACTCGTCTATCACAAATCATTCCTGACACTCTTCTCCACCCACTCCATCCTGCCTGAACTCTCTTCTTCACCTCTCTTCCACGCTCACCGTTACTCTGAACTATTGACCCCAAGTATTTAAACTCATCCACCTTCGCCACCTCTACTCCTTGCATCCTCACCATTCCTCTGTCCTCCCTCTCATTCACACACATATATTCTGTCTTAGTCCTGCTGACCTATATATAAATATATATATATATATATATATATACAGGGGCGGCCGGTGCTATTGGACTGCCGGACTGTAGCCCCCTCAAAACAAAAAGAAATAAAAATAGAAAAAAAAAATTGTTTAAATTTTCACGGACTGCGCGCATGCGCAGTAGTCCCGACTACTGCGCGTCTATGCGCATGCTCCAGGCAGTCCGGCAGTCCCCATAGGGAAATACAAGGAGACGTCTGTGCACTTTTAAAGTGCACAGACTCGCTGGGATAATGTGTCAGGTCTGGACTGCAACAGCAGCAGTCAGGAATTACAGTCTTGTCGGGAAGGAGTGGAGTTTTGATTTCAGGGATCTCGCGGGTCTTGGAGTATTGCGCGGGCAGGATGTACGTTAGCTGGATATTATGGAGAACGGACAGGTAAGTGTATGGTGCTTTTTACAATGTATGGTACTTGCTGCTTTTATACTTGATTGTGTGTGTATGGTGCTTTTATACTTGATTGTGTGTGTATGGTGCTTTTATACTTGATTGTGTGTGTATGGTGCTTTTATACTTGATTGTGTGTGTATGGTGCTTATATACTTGATTGTGTGTGTGTATGGTGCTTTTACTTTTACTGTGTGTGTGTGCTAGCTTTACTTAATTAATGGCTTCAGAAAAGCTTACATTTGCTATGGCTGCAGGATTTGTGCTAGTGTGCTTTTCTTGTTACATTAACGAACAGCTGCAGGCCCGTGCAGGGCAGCTTTCTTTTACTTATTGGCTGCAGTGAAACTGTGCAGGGAGGATTAAACTGGTGTGTGTGTGTGTGAGCTAGCTTTACTTACTTATTTAATGGCTGAGCTTTTATTTAACGGCTGCAGGCAGGGTTACAGTTGTTTATGGCATGGCTGCAGGCTCTGTGCTAGTCTGCTTTTCATTTTACATTAACGAACAGCTGCAGGGCAGCTTTCTTTTACTTATTGGCTGCAGAGAAACTGTGCAGGCAGGATTAAACATGTGTGTGTGTGTGTGTGTGTGTGTGTGTGTGTGTGTGTGTGTAAATGCCCCAGGTGCTCATGGTGGTGTGGTAGGGAATACCTCAGGCTTGAACCCTGTACCCTGTATGCAGGTGTTAAAGACTTGAGTTCCCTACCCACCACCATTTGTAAGAAAATTGCAGAGTTTTGCCTCATATTTGATCTGATCTGTTCCTCATAATATCTGTGGTTTGTAAATGTTGCGATGCTTGATATTTGATGGTGTAATAGTAGCATTGTTGCTTCACAGCTGCAGGTTCTCAGGTTTGATTCTTGGCTGGGGTTCCTTCTTTGTGGGGTCTGTTATCTTCTCCCTGTGTTTGTGGGGGTTTGCTTTTATTTGATGGTGCACTGGTAGCATTGTTGCCTCACAGCTGCAGGTTCTCAGGTTTGATTCTTGGCTGGGGTTCCTTCTTTGTGGGGTCTGTTATAGTCTCCCTGTGTTTGTATGGGTTTGTTTTTATTTGATGGTGCACTGGTAGCATTGTTGCCTCACAGCTGCAGGTTCTCGGGTTTGATTCTTGGCTGGGGTTCCTTCTTTGTGGGGTCTGTATCTTCTCCCTGTGTTTGTGTGGGTTTGCTTTTGTGTCCTCCCATGTTACAAAGACATGTCTGCATTATTTCTTCCTGGGCCTCTGCTGAAAATTGTTTTTTTGTTCCAAGTCAGACTGTCCTGATTAAAAAATGTTAAATAAAATTGACAGGCTTTTGAATTTCAGACTTCAGGTTTCTGAATGTTTAACTCCTTGCATATTTGATGGTGCAGTGGTAGTATTGTTGCTTCACAGCTATAGGTTTTCTGGTTTGATTCTTGGTTGGGGTGGCTTCTGTGTGGAGTCTGCATTTCTTCCCAGTGTTTGTGTGGATTTGCTCTGGTGCCCTGCCATTTTACAAAGACGTGTCTGCAGTATTAATCCCTGCGTCTCTGCTGAAAATTGTTTTTGTTCTGTCAGCAGTAAAATTGACAGGCATTTGAATTTCAGACTTCAGGTTTCTGAATGTTTAACTCCTTGCATATTTGATGGTGCAGTGGTAGTATTGTTGCCTCACAGCTATAGGTTTTCTGGTTTGATTCTTGGTTGGGGTCCATTCTGTGTGGAGTCTGCATCTCCTCCCTGTGTTTATGTGGATTTGCTTTGGTGCCCTGTCATTTTACAAAGACATGTCTGCAGTATTAATCCCTGGGTCTCTGCTGAAAATTGTTTTTGTTCTGTCAGCAGTAAAATTGACCGGCATTTGAATTTCAAACTTCATGTTCTTCAGAATACATAGTAGCACAACCTTTTTTTCTAGCAATTTTCTAAGTTTATAAGATGAATATTTTAAATTTGTCCCTATTTTTGGGACTGTATTCCCCCATTATTGGCTTCATCCAGGCTTTTGTGCTAAGGTTGACAGCTATGGCAAGAACTGAATTCACTGAATATGTTTGAGGGCTGTATTCCCTCATTACTGGGTTTGTCCAGGTGTTTTGTACTAAGAGGTTGACAGCTATGGTGAGAACTGAATTCACTAAATGATAGCCATTTAAGTTTCAGTCTTCCTCTCTTTTACAAAGCAGCTGATGTGGCGTAGTGGTATGTTACTCTGACTGTTTTTTGCTCAGGGACCTTGGCAGTAAAATGTATGGTGGCAACACAACATTTTATTCTAGCAACTTTCCAAGATTATACAAGCAATGTTTAATGTGTCCCTGGTTTTTGGGCTTTGACCCCCCCACCAATACATTTTGGCTTTTTCCAGTTTTCTTGAGCTGCGAAGTTGAGATGCAGTTGAGTATTGAGTAGATTTTACAAGGAGCTGAGAGCTGCAGGGGAATAGAAGTTTAGTGCTTTGCCTAGTTAATGCTATAGCACAACAGGTTGTATACTTGCTTTTGATGCAGAAGGCTGTGGGTTCTACTCCCACAAGGGGTGGATGCTGCCATACTAAGAATGTTCTCCTTGGTGAAGATACTAACTATGAGTCTGTTATCAGTTTGCCATCCATTTCCTCTTGCAATATTATTACTAGCTTATCATTTTTAATGTAATATAGGCAATTTATTCCTGAGGGGCAACAGACACTTTATTTTTCGATGAAACCATGAAATATAAAGGTGATTGCTAGCAGCAACCGCTTCATTAGTTACAGATTTCTTTAATGTGGAATTATTTAGATGACTTACTTCAGAGATTGTGCATATTTACTGATAATGGACTGTAGAATTGTGCATATTTACTGATAAAGGTGGACTGTAGAATTGTGCATATTTACTGATAATGGTGGACTGTAGAATTGTGCATATTTACTAATAATGGTGGACTGTGGAATTGTGCATATTTACTAATAATGGTGGACTGTAGAATTGTGTATATTTACTAATAATGGTGGACTGTGGACGTCTGAGTAGACTTTTTTATGATAAATGTTCTCAACTGGGCAGTTTTGCCATTATAGGTGCATATGGTTTGTTTCATTGCTTACTGGAAAAATGTTCAAAACAAATTTAAAACACCCTCTAACAAGTGTACTGTATTGTACAAGGAATATAATTTTAGTACAATGAGGAAGGTGTATCAAAGAGCACATGTATGTTTCATATGCAAGGGGCCTATGATTTGAAAACAGCCCAAAATTAATCTTTATCTGCCACTGGCAAAATGTATTTTCTTTGAATGTGGGTTTCAATGCTGTTTCAATGAATGTGAGTTTCAAGGGCAGAGAAGTTTTAATGCTAAGTTTTCATTGTGAGACTGCATTGCTTTGTTTAACAGATGACTTAGTGTTTGTGCTGCAAAATGCAAAATAAAACTTTCAAATGAAGTCCAACTCATCATAGAAGTAAAGCAGTATGCACATTAGTGTTTATGGTAAATGGAGTGAAATAGCCAAGTAATGGTTCATTGGAATGGCTGCAGAGGCTCCATTCAACCATTATTTTGTCAGGGGGGAAGGGCAGCAAACTCAGACAGGCCCAGCTGAACTATACCTCCCAACTGTCCAGATTTTCAAAGAATGAATAGATTTTTGCTTCTTATTTTTGGTTTGTTCTTCATAAAATTTGTAGTTTTCTGGCAAATCATTTAGGAATTAAGTCACTAAATAATAATTTTCAGACTTCATAACCTTCAGAAAAATGCATGTTAAAGTAAGAGCTGTTCTATCAACTGTCTCAATTTATACAAGAGCAATTTTTAGTACTGTTTATATGTGCCCCAATATATTTGGCCTTGTTCAGATTTACTGCATTAACAGGTTGAGAGGTACATGCAAATAAATTGCTTTATAGAATTAGGCATAGCCAACCTCTCAACTGTCCCCAATTTTTGGCTCAAAATGTTGCTCTTCCCCCTAATAATCCCTCCGCAAAATAGCAATTTTGGAAGAAAACATGGAGGGTTTACAATTAAGAAATAACTGTAATAATCAAAGTTATAGATTACTTGAAATGCATGTAGATTCTTTTATTTTGTCAGCTGCTCAAGGTAGCAGTACTAATATTAATTAAAGTGTCCCTTCTTTGACAGGTAGCAGCTGTATTGTGTGTCTATTTAATATTTTTGCATCACATTTTTGGTCCATTTTTCATAAAATTGTGTTTTTTGGCAAATTAGTGACAAGTCACTAAAGACTGAAGTTAGAAAATGACAGACATTTGAGTTTCAGATTTTATACCCTTCAGAAAATTCATACTAATGCAAGACCTATTCTATTATCTTTCTAAGTTTATTAGAGCAATATTTAAAAATGGTCCTTATTTTTGGGCCTTTGTCCCACTTCTGTGTATGGCTTTGTCCAGATTTCTTGCTCTTGAGGTTGAGAGGTATGACAAATGTGTCAGGGCCATCACAGTCAGCCAGAGAAATTTCAAATTGTGACATGCTTGTTGCACCCCACTCCCCCATGTAGTGACTCTGGATGTGTCCAAGCAAGGCAAGGAGTAGTTGTATCTACCTTGGATGGGGAGGACACACTGCATAAGTACTACAGTGGCTTTTCATCTGTCCTTGATTTTGCAGAATGGTCTGGTTTCTGTCATATTTTTGTACTGTTGATTTATGCTTATTACTCAGATTTATGCTTATTACTCAAAGTGCCTGTTGCTCTGTGTTTAAGTAGCAATGCTTTAATGACCATAAGGTAAGCTTGTCTGAGATCGTAAGATGCAAGTAAGCTTTAATAAGCAAACTGTTAAATAATTGCCAACATTGAAAGCCTTTCTGTTGTTGCCATGCAGAGAATACTTGACTAGATAATGTATAAGCCTTGGGTATTAAAGGACAGGATTCCATTATTTTAAAAAGCTCATTATACTTGTTGGAAACTTCCAGTCATCTCTACAGACTTTACCCGTAAACTAAACAGAATGCCAATCATGTGTGGTCCATAACCTGTACAGTAATCCTTTAAGCAATGTATCTTGAGCTTGTTTCTTGTTTGCTTTTCATTTTTTACTTTTATCATGTTTTCCCCATGAAACAAGTTGTCAGGCAGCAGGTCTTTTTTTGGATAAGAAACATTTTTACAAGCGGGGGCATCACATAGATTTCTACTTTCAGCATGTTACTTGGTACTTTAATAAAGCTGAATATATTATAATTAGAACTGCAGTGCAAGGAGAAGTGGTTTGAGTTGAGTGCTTCTTGTTTTTCTTATACTTGATTTTGACTGGCATTCCAGTAATGTATTTAAAAAGTAATTTATTTTTTCATGCCTCACAACCTTTTGTTTCCATCTAGATATTAAGTAAGCTGTCATGCAGCCAATGCATTGAAATATTTTTATTCTTCTACACTTATTTTTGTCTTGATTGGACTTTCATAATGATGGTTTGCCACCCAGGGCAGCGTATTTAATTAAAGTTAGTTTTTTGTGGTTTTGTGCATAGCTCCTCCCCTTTCTGGTTGACCACACCCCTTCCCCTTGACCCCACCCATTCAGCTGTCTCCTGCAGCCCCCCTGTGATTTGAAGTCACCAGCCGCCACTGTATATATATATATATATATATATATATATATATATATATATATATATAGTAATGTATTACTTTATTCATTTTCATAAAGAAATTATTTTGATAAGTTTTATATAAATATTGAAAAAATAGATTTCATGAAATATGTTCATTAACAGAGAAATGTTATTGTAAATTGTTTTTATGTGATTGGTTGTTACATGTCATATAGTCATTGGAGGTGTTCTTTGAGCAAAGAGGAAGTAAGACTTTTTTATATGTTTGATGAAGAACCGTTGTGTTTTAAATAATGTTATGTGTGATAGCATGGAACTCAAACAAATCTTCAACAAGACAAAGGGTTCCCCATCTCACCTCCTAAACAAAGGAAAGCAAACTGCTGGCTTTTCATTCCTCTCCTATCTCAGGCAGCCAAGAAAATGAATGTGATGTTTCTGTGCTAGTGGATAGATTTATGGTCTATTCAGAGATAGAAATTGTTTAAGTTCTGAAGCAAATTCCTTGTGATAATATGCGCAGGCTTTGGCCTTCTCAGGATCGCCCTTTGAGATAAATAGAAACAAGAATGCAATAGGTCTGAACTTTGAATGAATTCAGTGTCTCCAGACATGCAATGATGGAAGTGTATTATTTCTTAACCAGTTAAGCCTAGTAAGTACATGTGAGTCTTTTCAGGATTAACCAGGGAGTTCTGCTTGTTTAAATAACTGTTCAGATTTAAAGACTACGGAAATGGAGACTGAGGGCATAAAATTCAGAATTACAGTGCTAAACAGCCAGACAGTATTAGGAGTGTATGTGAAGGATTTCAGATCTAAACAATGCTTGAGAAATTTATGATTTAACAGCATTAGGCATGGGGGCAATGATGTCAAAAAATGTTTTAGCATGAAGAAAGGGAAACCATTTGAAGATGATGTTATATGAAAGAAAAGCTTCTTAGCTAAAGAGTAATAGTGGGAAATTTAGGGAAGTTTCTGAAAAAAAAGATAGTGGCAAGCCAGGATGAAAATAAACCTGAGTTATTTTGTGATGTAGAAAGGAAGTTAAATTTGAATGAATGTCTGTTGCTGGGAATAAGTCAGAATGAATTAATGGGAAGTGAAAGCCACTATCCAGTTAGTTCACATTATTTCCTACAAACAGAATGACAGCTGCCTTGAAGAGGATAATATTAGAATACTGTTAATATGAGAGATATGCATAGTTCAAGGCAATATTAAGATGCAAACTCCTTTTGTCATGGAGTAAAATTTAACATCAGTACAACAGTATAATAATAGGGTTTGGTTTGTTTCAATGTACCCAGCCTTCATGCTCTTTGAGAATAAATGATGGCTTGAATGACAACTAGATGCTAAGTTTAGAAACATGCAGCTGTGCAGCATTCAGATGTTAATATTTATAGTGATGGCTACAGATAAATGAATCAGCTACAACAGGTTCGAAAAACTGCATCACAGTCAGAGCTTCTTAAATGAAATAGTATAAAACTTGTCTTCTGCTTTAAACAACTGATGTAATTGATGTGATTTTTTTTAATTACAGAAAGTAATTACAAGTTATGCTGTCAATATAAATATACTGACAAATAAACGACATTTGTGCAAAAGGACTTTTAGAATACCTTTCCACTGCTGCCTGTTTTAAGGGACATATTGCAGGACTCTAGAATGCAGGAAACAAGGGTCTAAGACAATGATTAACAGCAAGGCACAAATCTCTTTAGGCTTTATATCTTTTGGGTATCAAAACACATGACAGCATTTTCAGCAGTGTAGAAGTATATTTTTTACAAATGGCCCTACCACCAGTCTGATTTTTGAAGAATGGATTGAAAATTTTATCCATCACTTCTGTTTTATTTCTGTATCCTCATACAGTTTCCACAGATTCTGGCAGCCAGATAGTTGGTCTTGTTCTGTGATTGTATGAACACCTAATGAGCACTTTGTGCCTGTCTCCATCTCCTAGTCTGTATGCATACTTTATGACTTTAGGTTCTCTTTCTTTTCATTTTTACACCTCTGTTCTTTCCCCCAGTGTACCTACCTGTGTACACACACACACACACACACACATATATATAGTGTGTGTGTGTGTGTGTGTGTGTGTGTGTGTGTGTGTGTGTGTGTGTGTATGTATATATATATATATATATATATATATATATATATATATATACAGACCTTACCTCCTCTTGTCCTTCATTGTTGCTATTCTCCTTTCTTAACCTCACTGACTTTCTTAGCTTCTTGACATTTTTGTTTTCCAAATGTATCCCCTCACTGTTGTTGACAACACCTGTGCCCTTAGATGCTCAAAATGATAATTCTGTTTTAATGCATTTTCATTTTATTGTCTGCCATCTCTCTACCAATAGTCCAAACCTGTCCTCCTGTATCCTTAGTGTGTGCTTTTAAAACCACCATGCCCCATTAAATGAATCCATGCCTAACACCTTTTCCAACACTCTAAACTGGTAAGTATGAGACCTAGTGAACCACCTTTCAACTCTGACCTTTATCATTGTTTCTACCATCTCTGTCATAAAAGCAGGCCCAACCTGCCTGAGGTTTCTTGAGGCTATCTGTTTAGTTTTCATTTCAAGTTTACTTGTCTGACTCATTACTTTGGTATTATCCTCCTTTTATACACCATTAGGGTTAGTAGATTATTGGTGTAAAACAGTGCTATCCTCTCTTGATCCAACAGCAAAGTCAGTGTCATTTTTTTGACTTTGTCAATATGTTCTTTCTTTGTTTTCTTCTCTTTCCTTCCTGCTCATGTGTTCTTGCTTCTCCATGTTCTTATCCCTCCTTGTTCTTCCTCATATATGTTATGTTGTAGTAAGTACAATACCTCAGGCTTTTTGTATTCCATTGTTCAATTCAGTTTTCATATAATAGTTTCAGTTTCTCAGTACTGAGCATCAGAGGAAAAGTGGTATAACTTTATAAGGCACCAGACACTTTATAATAGCATCTTCCAATTCCTCACATTGCTATCACAACTTGTGTGATCTTACCATCAGCCTGCCCTCCTTCTGTAGCTTTCCTTTTCCCCATCTCCATTATAGAGTGTTGTCATTTCCATCTTCTACCATTTAACTTTAAAAGGACCATTTTCTTGATTTACCTTCCCAGCTACTCTTGAAATGTGCATTGTTTCTTCATTCCAGTGCAAACAGTCCCATGTGCAGTGCAGTTTCTGACTGTACTCTATGTGGGTGAAACATGGCAACTTTCTTGAACAAGAGCCATAGTCAAAAGCTGTGGCAGAATTCAGCAATGCTTGAGATAGCTGTCAAGTCAAGAGTGACAGAACCCACAGGGTCAGAGTTGCTGGCGCCATGTCAGACTCAAAGCCTGTCACAAGTGGTGTACCACAGGGCTCTGTCCTGGGCCCACTCTTGTTTGGCATCTACTTTTCTGAAGTACAAGCAAACACAGGAGGGTTATGGCTGACAAAGTTTGCAGATGACTGCAAACTGGGCGCCATAGTAGAAAACACATCTGACACAGATATCCTTCAGAAGGGTCTCACAGAAACGGATAACTGGTGCCAGAGCCATGGCCTAAAGTTAAATGCCAAAAAATGCATAGTCATACCCTTCGGGAAAAACAAGGTTACCCCTAGCTACCAAATAGGTGGCAATCCACTGAGCACAGAAGAAGTTATCAGGGACCTGGGGACCCAGGTTGATAGTAGTCTGTCATTCGACACCCATGTAGCTAAAGTAGTTAGGAAGACCTTCTACATTGCCCACCTTATCATGAAGGGATTCTCATCTAGATCAAGGGAGGTCATAGTCTCCTTTACTCATCACTCATCAGACCAATGATTGAGTACAATGCCCCATTCGGAATGTATCTGACCCGACACTTGCAGCAGCTGGAGAGGCCACAAACGTTCCTCACCAAAAGGATAAAGGGTCTCAAACATCTGTCCTATGCTGCCCGACTGAAAGAACTCCAGCTCTATTCAGTCGCCACCGCTGCTCAGAGGGGACCTTTGCCTAACATACAAGGCCATGTCAAACCCAGATTTGATGAATATGCTGCACCTCAAAAAATCTAGATCCATCAGAGCCACAAGGGCGGGAGACTTAAACCTCGACACGGCTATTAATAGGACGTGCTGGAGGGATAGATTCATCACCCAAAGACTCCCTATGCTGTGGAATAAAATCCCGGTATATGTGAGGCAGAGCACCTCGCTGGCCTTGTTCAAGAGAAATCTTGACCAATGGATGGGAGATCGCAGATATACCCCAGGGATTACCTCAGTGTCACTGCTCGACAGAGGCACAGCAAAATAATGGGTATAGTTCCCCATACTAAAGGGGTGGCGTAAGCCACAAAACTATGGGCTAGGCTTGTAAATGCCCTCGGGCAGATAGCCTAGTATGAACCTATGAACCTATGAACCTAAGTAATTTGTAAAAGGGTTGGATAAATAAACTGCTGTTTAAACAGGATTGGATATTTTCTAATAGTTGGGCAAAGAGGATTTTTTCTGGACCAAATGGTCCTTATCTGTCATCATACTCCATATTTATACATTTTTCTCATCAGCAAGAGAAAGACTGTGCAAAAGAATAGACGTAGCCATTCAGATGCTTCACGGCATAGATCATGCTTTCTGTTTTATCCACAATTTTGAATATTGCTAGGAAAAAAGAAAGAAAGAGGACATGAATTATGATGCTTGGATCCACTCCACTAACCAATAAAAATATCGTTTAATCTAAGATCTAAAATGTATGGCCATCATTGGTTTGCTCTTTTAAGCCACACCACTGGTACTAAACAGATAAATCTATAAAAAAATGTACATGGATGTGAATCACTACTGCTGCTGCTCTGGGTATGGGCTTACACTAGCCACACTGAAGACTAGGCTTCCCACAGAATACTTATAGGTTCATAGGTTCATAGGTAGGTACTAGGCCATCTGCCCGAGGGCATTTATAAGCCTAGCCAGGGTGTGTCAGCTTTCGCCGCCCCATTGATTAATTAACTGAGCCTCTATCAAGAAGAGCCAATGAAGTGATCCCAGGGGTGTATTTTCTGTTACCCATCCACTCGTCAAGGTTTCTCTTGAAGAGAGTTAGTGAGGGGCTCTGCCTAATGTAGTTAGGAATTTTGTTCAAAAGCATGGGGAGTCTCTGTGACAGGACTCTATCCCTCCAGCATGTTCTATTTATTGTTGTGGCGAGGTTTAGCTCACTAGAGCGAGTGGCTCGCAGTGACTAGGATTTCTTTAGGTGGAGCATGTCCATCAATTCTGAGTTGGGCATGGCTTTGTAAGTCAGGCAGATATCACCCCTGAGTAAGTGATATGCCACTGAGTACAGCTGTAGTTTTTCCAATCGGGCTGCATAGGACATGTGTTTGAGACCAATAATCCTCTTGGTGAGGTACTTTTGTGGTCTTTCCATTTGTTGGAAGTGTCTTGTGAGGTACATCCCAAACGGGGCATTGTACTCTATGATGGGTCTGATAAGTGACGAGTATAGGGGCACTATAACCTCTTTATTTCTAGATGCGAACCCTTTAGTAATTAGATGGGCTACATAGAAGGATTTCCTAACTACTTTGGCAATATGATTGTCAAAAGGGAGATTACTATCTACCTGGGTCCCCAGATCTCTTATTACCTCTTCTGTATTAAGGGGGCTGCCACCTATGTGGTAATTCATGGGTGTTTTGTATTTCCCAAATGGGATGACTATGCATTTTTTGGCATTTAGCTTGAGACCATGACTTTGACACCAGGTGTCCGTCTCAGTAAGGCCCTTTTGGAGAATGTCTATGTCAGCCAGTGAGTCAGTTATGAGTCCCAGTTTGCAGCCATCAGTGAACTTGGTTAGCCATAGTCCTCCTGTGTTTGCCTGTACTTCTGAAAAGTATATGCCAAACAGTAGGGGTCCCAGGACCGAGCCTTGTGGGACACCACTTGTGACTGGTTTAAATTCGGACTTGGAACCCCCTATTCTTACCGTGTGAGTTCTGTCTGTAAGCCAGTTGGCAACCCATCTCGTGACGTAGGGGTTTATGTTCAGGCTGGTGAGTTTTTCTATAATTCCCGAGTGGGGAATGGTGTCAAAAGCCTTGGCGAGGTCAAGGTAAGCTGTGTGAACTACCTTTCCCTCATCTATGGCCTTGGTGACTGTCTCAAAGAAGTCAACCAGGTTTAGTAGGCAAGATCTGCCCTTAACAAAGCCGAACTGGATTGGGTCAAGTGTTTGGAGGTTCCCAATATCTTTGTTAATAAGTTCCATGATGATGCGCTCCATAGTCTTGCAGACCAGGCTAGTCAGGCTTATGGGGCAATAGTTATCAGGGTCAGTTGTGGCCCCTCCTTTGTGGAGTGGAATAACTGTTGCTGTGCGCCATTCTATGGGCACATAGCCTGTGGAGAGGCTGAGGTTGAACAGTGTGTTTAGGTGGGGAGTTAGTTTGTTCTGTAGCTTGTGCAAGACGCAGCCTGGGACACCATCTGGCCCCACTGATGCTGTGCTTTTGGCTTTTGAAAGGGCTGTTTTCACCTGTGTGTCTGTGATTTCCGGGACACTACACTTTTCTGGTATTGTTGTGGACCCTTTTGGGGGTGAGAGGGGGGTGAAGTTTGCACTGAATCTATCTGCCAGGATGTTGGCAATATCAGTGGGTTTAGTATATTTTGTGCTATTTTGCACTAGCTCAGAGCATATCTGTGAGTTGCCACTTAGATTATTGGCATAGCTAAAGAAGGCTTTGTGGTTATCTTTCGAATCCTTGGCTATTTTTCTTTCGAAGTTAACCTTGGAGGATTTTATGAGGGACCTATGTTTCTTACTGATACTGATCAGGGATGTCTTTCCTTCTTGGGATTTGCTTTTTTTCTGAACTAGTTTCCTCCTTCTATTGTATAACCTGTTTATGGCAAGGGTCCACCAGACTAGTTTCCTTCTCTTAGGGAAGTGAGTCTTGGTTTTGCTAGGGATGGCACAATCCATGCATCCTTGTAGGTGCTCATAGAGTGCATTTGTAAAGGTTTCTGTATCTTGGGCAGCATTATGCTTTAGCGTGGGGGCTGTGAAACTTACCACCTCTGTCTTAAGTAAGGTGAAGTTTGCTTTAGAAAAGTTTTTTTCTGTGGTTTCCTTAGTTGGGGGTGGTGGTGGGGTGTGGACATCCAGAGTGATTAGTTGATGGTCTGATCTAACCAGTGATGGGTTGACCTCTGGTGTGGAAAACCTGTCGCCCATGTTGGTGATGACCAGGTCCAATATGTTTTCACCTCTGGTAGGGGAGTTTACCAGCTGATCCAGGGCATTTGAGTTGATAAATTCCAGGAAGCGCTGGACCTGGGAGTTTGTACTTGAGTAGTTTTCCCTTCAACAAAATAAACTATACTATACATTAATTTGACACCATTATCCTTGCACCAATTGTTAATATGGTCTAACCCCTACTGTCAGTCAGTGGAAGACTGGATAACAGCACAAAATTTGCAGTCATCTGCAGACTTAGATAACCACAGGCCAGGAGTGTAGGACTGAAGCTCTGAGAAATAGAAGCTAAATAGAAGAGGGCCCAACAATGTGCCCTGTGGTTCACCACAGGTAACGTCCTCGCTTTCAGAAGTGGCAGTAGTGAATCTAGCCACATGGGTTTCATCAGACAACCAGTTAGCTATACACCACACAACATAAGGCTTTATATTCAGATTTACAAGTCTGCCAATGATGCCTGCTTTGAAGATGTAACCAAAGCAGTTGATTGCAGTTATGTAAGATATACAGCAGATCTGGACCTGGCCAAGATCTTTTCATCTTCCATGCAGGCATCATTAATGAGGTTAAAGACCTTTTTTTGCCAAAGCCAAATTGATGAAGGTCTGGGAGCAAAAGATTCTTCAGTCTCCAGACTAATGAGATCTGAGTTAATACTCTCCACATCATTACATATGAGGCTAGTGAGACTAAAGGGTTTATAGTTCCCATAGTTCATGGAAGGGCTATCCTTCTGTAATGACATTACAATAGCTGCTTTCCAGGAATGTAACTGGTAGAGTGGCTCAGATTAAAGAGGTTAAGTAGTGGTTCAAATAGGCAATATTTGGCAATGATAACCAGACGACCAGGTATATTATCAGGGCTCATGAATGAAACGTCGTTAGCTTGTGATAAGACTGAAAGAACATGTTTGGTGGTAATTAAATGGGGTGGCTGGGACTGCGGAATCTTTTTTGTAGCTATAACTCTTGTACTAAATTTTTACACTACAATATTATCTATTACCTTTGGGTTAAAGTGTGCAGTATTATTGTGGACTAGCTGCAAACATTGTGAGTGTTAGTTCTTAACTTCCTGACATAGTTAAAGAGAGATTTGTAATTATGTTTAGTTTTAGTTGCTATTTTAAGTTCATACTCAGCTTTGAGCTTCTTAATGATTCCCTTAAGCTTAACTAGTTTGCTTAAATATGTTCTTAAGACAGGTAGAATGAGACTTCTCATAAGCATTAAACAGTTTATTTTGCTTGTTATATGATTTATCCAGGCATTCCAAAATAGGGGTTTGTTTTTCAAATTTCTTATTATATTTGGTGCAGATATGGACTGCCTTATCGACATATAGGATTATACTTGGCAAGTGATGACAAGGAACAAAAGATGCCTAGCCATATACACCTTTAAGCAGACAAACTTAAACATTCTTGCCTCCTTTTCAAACACTTAATAGTGCTCACTTCCCAAATCAAGCAGGGCTGCACATGATAAACTTGGTTTAAATTTCCATTTACCCATCCGGTAATCATGACTAGTTTTAAAGGTAGCCAAAGTAGTAATTTGTTTAGCCTGTAGTGGTAATGTTTTGCATAGGATATGAATATGTATTAGAAACCCATCCCTCCAGTAAGTCTGGTTTATTTGTTGGTGTAGATTTAAGTCTTTATTGTGGATGTTTGTAAAGCCACTAGCTTGGGGAAGAAATCATAGGTCAAATATGAGTGAGTCTTTCACAGCTTGAAAAGCAAGGCACAGGTCAACTCTCAGCAGCCTGTAGGTTACTGAGTATAAGGAGAGTCATGCTAATTTATCAGGGTACTTCATACATTTCAGAACTTTGATTCTCCTTGGTTAGAAATCTTTGGGGCCTTTCCAGTTGATCAATATGCTTGGATTAGCAGATACAAAAGTGGGCATTGTATTCAGTGTGTCAGTGACACAACAGGTAGCGCACTCTCCCTTAATGCAGAAGGATAGATTCCATTCCCACACCAAGCAGATGGATTACTGACACTACATTTTAGCATATAGGGGAACTGCTCTCTTGAGTGTGTTGACCTTCAGATGAGACATTAAAGCGAGGTCCCATCTACCTGAGTTGGTTGCATCCCTAGGTGGATGTAAATATCCAAAGGGACTTATTAAAAGAAGTAGGTGTCTTTTATTTATATAAAGATAACATTATTTACAAGATGTTAGCATATTTACAAAATATTTACATATTTAAAAATACAATTCTCCATTTCCCTCTTTTACTTGTTATACATTCATGTTTTGTTATGTCAAGTTTTTACCCTTATTGGACTCACACCCCTTTTTCTATAACCGCCATCTGATTTTACTCAATATCCCTGCCAAAATCCATTTTCTATTAAACATAATTTCATTTATCCTTTCATTCCATATAATCCACATAATATAAAACAAATTTGTATCTATTCTTTTGACATATTATTTACATCTATTCTTGTAATATTCATATTTAATCATGTCTATATTTATCTTCCCCAATTTTTGTATCTTCAAATTTTCTTTACATAACTTTTCCATTAATTTCACTATTTGTTTACATTTCAAAAACACATGTTCATTAATTTCCTCTTCCCCACAATATAGATATTCTTTCACTTTTCTTTTTATATGGCATGTTGCCTTTCACTGGTAATTTATCTATTACTAGTCTCCACAAAAAATCTTGGCATTCTATTTTTATTACACCATTTATTTCTTATTTTTAGCTTTAATTTTTGCTTCTGCTAGCTTTTCTCATGTTTTGGTAAAATAATATTGTATCATTATGTTCTTATACTATATTTTTCTCTCCTTTTCTATTTCATCAATTTTTATTTTTCACATTAATGTTTTTTTTCTTGATAACATTTAATTTCTTCATTCATATTTTCTTTTTTCTTTGGCTCCTTTTTAACACATCCCAAGATTTGTCATACTTACATTTAAACATTTTTATAAATAATCTTTCATCTTTTTCATTTATCCACTTTAACACTTACTGAAGCAATATACCACTGGATTAATTAACCCTAAACCTCCTTACTCTTTATTTCCATACATAATTCTTCATTTTACTGGATTCAGTCTAGAACCCCATATGAATTAAAAAAATATTTGCAACAACTCTTTTTCAAATACTGTTGGCAACATAAATATACTTGCTAAATATGCTATTTTCCCATTACAAAATAATTTATCAAATTAACCTTTTTCCTAAATGATAATATATATGCTTTCCAGAAAAACAAATTTCTTCTAACTCTTCTATAATTTTTTTGTTGAATCTTACTTACATTCTTGTTCCCAAATTTTATACCTAAGACAGAGATTTAATTCATTGTAAAATATATTCTTCTTATCTTAACCACATCTTCTAATCCTTTACTTTTCTTTTTGTTTAAAGTCACCCTTGCTTCTAAATATTCTTTTAAATAATATATTACTTCTTTTATCCACATTTTTTTTGCACTTGTTATCTTATAATTTGTATAACTTAACAAAACTGAAATTCTTACCCCCCCAGCACTGCATACCCTGCTTCCTGCATTTTATAACCTACGTCACATACAATCATATTCATAATTAAAGCAAAGTGTATACAACTCATTGGAATCTCCATCGTACAACCTTCCTTAAGTGTACCTCTTTACTTAATCAGGCATTTACTAAAATATTTACTTTATTATTTCTGTAAGTAGACATGCATAGCCTTCCTACTTATATTGTAGTCTTTCATTATTGCCCATAAAACTTCATGTCCTGTTGTAACAAATGCCTTATTAATATCCCCCTATCATAAGTTTAGCTTCTTCTCTTCTGTTTCTAATATCATCCACAGTCTCTCTTACTATCAGTAATAATTCTTGAAATCCCCTTTCTTTTATGCTGTGCATACTGTTCTCCATTACACTTTTCATCTTCATTTCAAATCTCTTCTGTATTATTTTCATACAGATTTTATAATCATTATTGTTCAATACTATCAGCCTCCAGTTTTTCATTATATTTTTGTTCTCTTTCTTCCAAATAAATTTAAGTATTCCACAACATAATTCTTTGTAAATGAAACCTTCATTGAACCATTCATTCAAAATCTTTAAGAAATATTCTTTTTGCCATTCCATTAAATTTTTATAAATTTCATATCCTATTCCATCTGGTCCTGCAGTCGATTCTATAGTCATTTGCCCTAATACTTTATCTAGCTTATGGGAAGAAATCTCATTTTCAAATTCTTTATTTTCTTGCTCTGAAAACTTTTTTACTTCTCATATTGTTTTCAATTTCTTCTCTTTAAACATGTCTTGTGAATATTCTACTACTGTATTCATAGTTTACTCCTGTGTTCTATTTCTCCTTTTGCATTTTTCATTGCTCTTATTACACTACTATCTTCCTTTACTATTCTTCTTTGATATGCCAATACATCTTCTCTTATCCCTTGTAAAAATATTTTTGTTTGAATAAAAGCTCTTCTGTTTTCTCTTGATTTTTTTCTCTATAATTATTTTTCTTTATCAAAATACTCTCTATCATTATTTTTAAGTATTCAAAAGCTTCTTTATATAGTGTCTTATACTTTTCTTTGTCCACTTTTTTTACATCATACTGCCACTGTAAGTAACATTTTTTTATATTTAGTCTTTTTTAAAAAATCCACCATTCAGACCAGTTTTTATACAATGTTCTCATTGTAATGTGATCCCTCAATAACTACATTATTAATCTCTTCCCCATATTTTCTCATGTACTCATTTTATTCCTTTCTTAGTAGAACAAGGACACTCATCCATCTACCTACTTAACTGAATAAACTACTTGAATCAACAAGGTGTCTTTATTCCTCCCACAGGGAGGGTATCAGAGAGACAGTCTCCTAGATCAGGTAGCTATAGTGATTTTATATGGACTAATCATTTATATTATGTTTCTATATTTAATCCTTCTGATATTAAATGTATTCTGGATCTGTAAATATGCCTTCGTAAGACCACAAATTTTTATTCTAACTTTCTCTTTCTTCACAAGTGACATAACCATGTAATGCTATAATTATATATAGTTGTTTGTTCAATTTAAAATTCACAATAGTTAGTCTTTCCATTCTTACTAAAGTTATATCTAATATTTTACTGCATTTCTGCAAAACATTCTTATTCCAGAACACTGGTCATTTCCCAAATTCCAATTTATTCCCCACCATATTTTTTCTGTTTACAATCTTTCTTCACTTGTTAAGAATCTTGTATCTTCAAACACAATTACATCTACTTCACATTTATTGCACCATTCCAAAGCTCCTATTCTTCTTACTATATTCTTAATACTAGTCACATTTACAGAAAGTACTCTAAAGTTATTACTTTTCCTTTTCCTTAACTTTCTAGAAATTATAATTTAATTTTATTTCTCATGTATTTCCTTTTCTTTTTTCTTTTATGCTTTTCCTTTTTATTTATTTTTTCTATCTTTTATCCTTTTAGCAAATAGAATTATTTTTTTACTACTTCACAATGTATATCTTCCTCATCACTTATTTCAGAGGTTTCCTCTATTGCTTCTTTTTTCTCCTGCTTTCTCTTCTTTACCTAATTTATATTATATTTCCATCACTTCTGTTTCTTATGTTTCTTTTGTTTGTTCTTTTTCTACTCTGTTTCCTTCACTCCTATTTTTATTATTTTCAATCTTACAATCCATCCGTAAATGCCAGATTTTGTCATATTTATAACATTTCAGTTCACATTTTCTTGCATCATGGCCCAGTTCCCCACAGTTATATAATTTTTTTGTCACAGTTATTTATTAAATATTCTTCTTTATCACACACACACACACACACACACACACACACACACACACGCATGTGTGCATAACAAAAACATGTTTTGGCTTGTTCCCAACATTTCACCATGTCTTTATTTCCTTCAACATTTATCATATTTGGAATATGCATGATTTTGTCCTTTTCTATGTTTAGTACAAATTACATTCACATCCACCAGTCCATAAAACCCTTTTGTCATAAACTTTTGCAATGTCTGCTACTTCTTTGTATCAACATTCCAAGCATCCTTTTAAAGTCTCTCTTTCTACTTCTGTTCAAAATTGTAAGTGAATCTTCTTTTTTGTTGCACTGCTAAATGCTTTTAAGTTCCAAAGATTACAGTTCTTTTTTTCATGTTCCCCAAGGAAATTTTCCATTGTAAAAACAGTCTCAAATATAATGAAAAAAAGTAACTCTTTGTTTATAAGAGTAAAAGTTCTTACCTCTTGGGCATTAACTCCCAAAGGAATCATTAAGTTGTCCCAAACTTCATACCTATCCATTTTTCCTTCTTTATTTTGTATCATCACCACATACTTCCACTTCACATTCTATTCTGCTTTTCTTTCTGCTGCTCCCTTGGTGCCTTCTTTCACTTTTTATGCATAAGATATCCTTTCCATTTCACCATCATTTTTCAGAATATACTCATCTTCCTCTTTTTGAATTGTATCCATAATGTCTCCCCAGGAAACACCTCCTTCATTTTATGGCTTGTTCCACATCAACATCTCTTTCAATACATCATCCTGCAATCCTCCCAGCTGGAGGGTTGTAAGAATACAAGACTTGCTTATAAACTTCTCTTTTTCAGTTTCAGAAAAACAAGTTTTGCTGAAAAGTGACTTCTGAATCCTCTACAATCTTACTGGTACTCTCCACATCACTGGCATTCGCCTGCATGCCTTCCGCCATCTTCTCCATCTCACACACCATCCTTCCAGTTGCCACTGCACTAGGATTTGGATGTGTGTGCTCACTTGTTGGCTGTAAAGCTATGATTATGTACGGTTCCCTGAGGCCCTGACCAAATTTTTCCCTAGTAATATAAATACAACCTTGGGTCTCCCCTGAAAAGAAGCTACTAACCTAGTGGGACTAACCCAGTCAACGAAGGATAAATAAATAAAATAAATTAAAATTAAGGGAAAAGTGCAGTGGTAAGATGACTTCTTAGGATCTCTAAGACATTGTCTTGGAAATTAACTAGGCCTGATAGAAGGATTTCCTGACTATTGTGGAAACATGATGATCAAATAAGAAAGAGTTATCCACATAAGTACCTAGGTCTCTTATAACTATAGCTGTGTGAGGAGGAGTAACTTATATCAGGTAGGAACAACTTTTCTGCCAAATGCTGGTATGCTGCACTTTTCTTCATTTAGTTTGACACCATTTTTGATACGACAGAAATTCAAACTCTTATACCTGTATTTTCATGAAGCTTGTTATATCCTTGTAGCCTTGGTATTTTTTATTCATTTATTTATGTATTTATTTATTTATTTATTTATTTATTCATTCATCTTATATTGACCAGATTAGTCTTACTAGCTAGTGGTCTTTTTTCAGGGAAGGCCCAAGGTGATAGTTAAACTGAGTAGGGGAAATTATGAATTTCCTCAGCTCTATTTAGGAAGTGCCATGGGATCATTTACTTCCACCTCAACACATCAGTTCAAGCAGATGGGACAGTATGTTTCCAGAAATTTGGATCATGCTCATATTAGGACAACAGCTTATGAACTGCAACTAAGTAAACCTTTCAATATTTTAGTGGTCACTGTTCTCTATGTAGCCAGTTTTATCATGGGTGTCTCCATATTGTCTTTTACCTTTATTGTAGTCACACATGTAATATTTATGATTAGAACTGTCATCTTGGCCAGGGGTCATTGCTGAAAAGGGTAAACAAATAAAAACTAGCATTTTGCTATTTCTTTCTCAAAGAGTGATTTCTGTGTCACTCTTTGGCATTGATACAGCTGCTATACAAAGTTACCTTTAATGACATAGATGTGCAGTGACACTGCAGCTGTTAATGAGGTTGCATTTCTTAGGTTTCCTACTGAAAATATTTGTACACACATATTATAAATAAAAATGTATAAAACTAATTAAGCTATAAAGAAATATTAACTGGATTATACACAAGAAAAATAAGTTATGCACTCACCATAACATTCCATCTGTGTTGTCCATTTTAATTTTTCCTCAACCAATGGGACTTGGATCCAACCCTCTGATCTGACTCAGCCATTCTACTAGCTTGAAGACAACAAAAACAAATTTTTTTAACAAAAAATATCTTTATTAAATTATCGCATATGACATAGGCAATCTTACATTTATATAAATGAAAAAAAACCTTTCTACAATAAATATTTATGTGCCGTGGTGGACAGACTGGGTTACTTTGTTTTATCATTTTGCTTGCTCTACCATTTCTGTTCTTTGGCTTTGCTGTGCTTGGTTGTCTTTGCTGAAAAGCAAACATTGACAGCACTTTAGTTGCAAACATTATGCATCACAGACACCACTGAAACAACTATAGTTGCAAACATTATACATCACTTATAATCTAGCCAGTCATTTGAGCTCCCTTCCTACCCATAATGCTCTAAACCCAACCTCCCTTAGATCCTTCCACAGCTTGAGACAAACAGAAATTGTAAAGCAATAATGACACTATAAGCCACCGCTATAACTGGAGTTCAACATAAGGGACCTAAGGTGTCCCTGTAACACTCACTCCACTAGAAGTCATCAAAAAAGGCAGGGGGCTGGATGAGGGGAAGGTTGAGAAAGAATGAAAATGGACAACACAGATGGAATGTTATGGTGTGTACATAACTTCTTTATCTGATGTTGTCAATTTTCATTCATTCCTCAATCAATGGGACAGAGTTCCCAGCTACCTAAGTCCTTGGGTGGACTCTAAGGAAGGATAGTCCTGAGTACAGTCGAGCCAAAGGCTACTGTTCCCCTCAAAACCATGTCTAATTTGTAATGAGTGATAAAGGCATGGCGACTGAACCAAGTAGCAGCTGCACAGATATCGTCCGTGAATGTTCTGGACAGGAATACTGTGGAAGTAGCCATAGACCTGGTTGAATGAGCCTTCACCGCTTTTCATAAAGGAAGATTCAGTCTTTTGTAAATGAAAGAAATGCATTCTGTCAGCCATTTAGATAAAGCTATTTCAGCAACTGGCTTCTCCAACTTAGTAAATGCAAAAGAAACAAAACGTTGGTACGATTTTTTAAACTCTTCTGTTCTGTGCAAGTAGAAATGCAATTGTCTATGAACATCCAGAAATTCAACAAGTATTCGCCCTTATTTGTGAAGCTGGGGAAAATACAGGCAGATGAATGGCCTTGGTAATGTTGGATTCTGACACTACCCTAGGCAGGAAACAGGCATTGGTACACAAGGAGACCCTATCCTTTTGAAAAATCAAGTATGGCGGTTTGGAAGACAAGGTCTGTAACTCCAAAATAATCCAAATTTGTCCAAAATTCTCCTGGCAGATGTAATAGCAGTAAAACCTTCAGATCTAAATAACGATAATAATACCGCCTTTTCATTTCAACCCATCCTCACCAAAACCATAGAAAAACTCCTAAAATAATTTAAATCAACTACAGCTGCAGCTGATAACTTACCAGCACAGTTCCTAAAAATTGCAGCCGAGGCTATATTTTATCCCTTGCGGTGGTGGTGCTGTGGTAGCACTGTCATCTCACAGTTAGACGTTGCCCGTTCAATTCTCAGTTAGAGCATCTTATGTGTGGAGACATGCATGAATGGGCATTCCTTCGTTGAAGGTTGTGTGTTAGGCCCGGCAAGCCAGCATGTAAAACTCTACTGCTAATCATTAGCGGACCGGAGTTCCGCTGTGGCGACCCCTAACCGGGAAAAGCCGAAAGACACAAACAATCAATACTGATTAACCACTCAATTTCTGAAAACTACGGCCCTACTATCTGGAAAGTTTCTTACATTATCCCCCTATATAAAGTTGGTAAATTAACTGAACTAATTATCACCCCATAGCTATCCTATCTCCACTTTCAAAACTCCTGGAGAAATGTATACATTTGCAACTTATGGGATCTCTCACATCCAATAACTAACTTGCCATCTACCAACATGGATTTAGACCATCCCATAATACAACCACTGTGCTACTTAGCTTTACCAACACCATAAACCCATACAGGAATGAGGGAAACATTGTCTCATCAGCTTTCTTGGATATGTCTAAAGACTTTGACACAGTCTCCCACAACAAACATCTAACTGCTCTCTCAGACCTAGAGATACACCCATCATATGTCTCATGGTTCCATAGTTACTTAACAGGTTGTCCGCAGGGAGTTAAGTTCCAATAAGACCTCTCCACACTTCTTCCTGTTACACTTGGGGTCCCAGAGGGATCCATACTTGGCCCTCTTCTCTTCAGTATTTTCATTAACAACCTCAACTCAGCCACTTCACTTGCTACCATTATCCAACATGCAGATGATTCAACACTAATATGTGCATCCCCTGTCATGCAACAACTTCAGGACAAAACAGAACAGGCCTTTACAGAAATTGAAGCATGGTTGGCTAATTCCCAACCTATTCTTAACCCAAAAAAAACAAAACTTATGCTCTTTCAACCTACTAGACCATTAGATTCCCCCACAGTTCCACGTCACAGCTAATAACAACACAATAATTACACCTGAACCATCCACCAAACTACAAATAGTCATTATAAAAGATAAGCTAATATATGACTTGCATATATCACAAACAATTAAAATAGTCCACAAAAATGGGCAGAAACCAAAAATTTTTAACAGACTCCTCAAGAGCTGCCATAGTCAGAACCCACCTACTAGTAACTCCATTGTATGCTTCACCCATCTTTATCAACCTCAAAAAACAGATTTAGATAAATTGAATACATGCTATAGCAAAATAGCTAAATTTGTTACTGAATCATTACACAGGTCACATCACTGTCTAGCCCTCAAAAAAAACTCTCCTGGCTTGAGCTACCTCAGCTTCTTGCATGCAACCAATTAATCATGGCCCACAAATTACTCTATAACCTCGAAAAATTCCAGTTCTCCAAAGTTTACTAAAACCATACTCTAATACTTGAACACTACGATCATCAAATCTTTACTACAAGTCTTTAAAACTAACAACACTGCATGAGACCCCTTATACTCTTCCCATATCTCAAAAATCTGGAACTCCCTCCCCATAATATTAGAACCAGTGACAACATACACCAGTTTAATAAATACTCAAAAATTATCTGACACTTGGCTCTGCTCATGCAACACCCCTGGCTAATCTCCTGTTATCATAAGTACACTGTCCATTAATTATTCAGCCTGCCTCTTGGACAGTGATCTTTGTATTATGATTTTTCTTTTTTTCTTTTCATTGTTAAATGTGTGATAAATCTAGAATTATTTCCCCTTTACAAATGTAAATTAATACTTGTAGGTTCTATGTTGATAATATCACTATGTTAAGTTCCATATCTGATATTGTATCTACTGTTAGACTTGCTGTATCTACTGTAACTTATGTTGTATATATTGTTTGTCATGCTGTATTTACTGTTACTAATGTTGTATGTACTGTCAATTTTTGTGGAGCTTTTCTCCCTGGGCCTCCTCTGAAAATGGGGTCTGCCCAGTCGGACTTTCCTGGTAAACAAATGTAAAATAAATAAAATAAATCACATGTAGATACTGGTACAAAGGGAGACTGTGTTAAGGCCTGCAGTACCAAGTTCAAGTCCCATGGTGGAATGGGGTCTTTATAAGGGAGCCTAAGAAGCAATGTGCCTTTCAAAAAGGCTTTGCACAGTTTAGAAGAAGCTAAAGACAAATTTGGAAAACCCCCATGAAAATTTGAAATGGCAGCGAGTTGAACTTTGACAGTAGATGCACTAGCACCCCCACTGAACAATTTTGCCAAACAGTCAAGAATAGGATGAATCAGAGATGAAAAGGAGTCTACTTCATTTTGCTCATCCCCATAAGCAAACTTTTTTCACTTATATATGTAGAGCTTCCTTGTGGAGGGTTTGTGTGATGACAGGAGAATATAATGGACAGGGGAGGAAAGCATGGGTAACCTGGCTACTAATGGAATTGGAGAAACCATGAAGTCAGTTTGAAATTTTGAAGGTCCAGGAGAACCAAGCAGTAAGTCCAGAACTGGATCCAGAATCCAGGGGAGGGGGGGGGGCAGAAGGTGAGGCCACAGAAAGGGAGACCAAATTTGTCGAGGCCAATAAAAGGCAATGAAGATAACTCTGCTCTTCAGACTGCTTTCTGAAAGAATTTGAGGATCAAAGGAGTCAGGGGAATAAGCATACAGGAGACCGGTGGCCAATAATGGAGTACAGCATCCCTCGGTGACTCCTCCAGTGGGGGGTGGGGGATCAGGACAAAAAAGCTGCTGCACTTGTTGATCAGGGGAGATATGAAAAGATCACTGCCAGAAGATCATATCCAACAATGTTGTTGAGGGACCTCTCATGGGGAAGTAGAATGGACCTGCTCAGTTTATCCACTGTCACATTGGACTTTCCTGATATGTGTATTGCAGTCAGAAAGCAGTTGGAGGTGATTGCCCATTGCCACACTCTTAGGGATTCTCCACATAAGGGGTAGGATTTGGTTCCCCTTGTTTACTGATGTACCAAACTACTGACATGTTGTTCACTTGAACAGCAATCATTCCTAGAGGAAGAGTCTTGGAATGTTTGGAATGCCAATAGTACCATCCTTATCGCCAGAATATCGATATGCAAGTTGGCCTCTTCAGGAGACAAAGTGCCTTGGACCATCTTTCCCAGGAAATGCCCCCCCCCACCTGATCTGGAAGTGTCTGTGGTCACTACAGCCTTGGATTGAGAGAGGACAAAGGGACATCCCTGTAAAGGTTGTGGTAACTGCATCCACCAGGAAAGGTATCACTTGCAAAACTGAGAGATCCTTATTTCCAAGGAACAAGTCCAAGCAACTGTAGAGTCATAACACCAATTTAATATAAAAAAGTTTAAAACTTGAAGTGCTTTTCATTTGCAATCATGCAAACTTCATCAGAAGTACAAATGCAGGAAATTAAAACATCCTTATATATACACTTGATCCAAAAACGCGGGACAATTAACTGTTAATTACTTAATTGACCATTACCTAAAACTACATAGAATCTGTTTCAAAAACTATAAAAAACTTAATTTTGTACAAAACTATGTTATAAACTTCATAAACACAAATACATTCTTTAATTGAGGAGGTCAGTTGTAAAAGGGCAAATCAAATCTATAAGCCTATTTTGGCCATTAAATCATCTGGTACTAACAACTCAATGGATTTAGAAGTGTCAGTGGTTACAAGTCCTAGTGAGTCTCTTCCACACAATAATCAAACATTACATTGTAGCCTTATAACTACATTTAGTGCACAAAGCAATCTTTGTATTAAAATAGTGTAGAAAAACTGGGAACTGTTTAGATACAATCAAACATTGTTTAATAAATTTGGCAGTACACCAACTATAGTTTTTAAACATGGAAGAAATCTCAAAAATGTACTAGAAAAAGAACACACTAAAGTTTCTAGAATAGTTGGGATGAACAAATGTAAGAACTGTAATTATTGTAAACATGTAGAAGTAGCTAATTTGTTCGTGGTGAATGGTCAACAATATAAATTAAGATCAAGGTTTAATTGTAATTCTAGGCTCATAGTTTATTTGGCTAGATGTACACGCTGTCCTGCCTTTTACATAGGCAAAACAGAGCGCAGACTCCGGGACAGAATGCACGAGCATTTATATGCTATTAGCCATAATAAGTCTGATAATGCATTAGCAAAGCATATACTTCTAAATGTGGACCATCAGTTTAAATTTTGGTTATTGATAATATTTTGCAGGACATTAGAGGGGGTTCTTTCCCTCTCAAACTTGAAGAACTAGAATTAATGTGGCAGATTAAACTCAATGCATACAACGTTCCAGGTCTCAATGAGTCCTGCTCTATTAGTAGTGTTCTCAAATTGAAGAGTCTGCAAAGATGAAATTTAATACTAAAAAACTTAAGTTGAACATTACTGCTTTTAGTTGTTTAGTAACACTGATGTTTTTCAGCGTAGTGGCTTAGGGTAATTTAAACTGGTGTCAATAAGGTTTTCTTCAGCTCACTGTTCATATAATTTAATGCCCTATTTTGTATGCGTTGTATTTGTGTTTATGAAGTTTATAACAGTTTTGTACAAAATTAAGTTTTTTACAGTTTTTGAAACAGATTCCATGTAGTTCTAGGTAATGGTCAATTAAGTAATTAACAGTTAATTGTCCCATGTTTTTGGATCAAGTGTGTATATAAGGATGTTTTAATTTCCTGTATTTATACTTCTGATGAAGTTTGCATGATTGCAAATGAAAAGCGCTTCAAGTTTTAAAGTTTTTTATATTAAATCGGTGTGCCAACTCTACAGTTGCTTGGACTTGTTGCTTTGTTTTTGAATAGTTTTTGTGCCGTGAAAATTTCTTAGATCCTTATTTCCGTAGACATGGGCTGAGAGATCATCAACCATTGCACCTGAAGCATCGAGTGCAGATTCCTCATGTGATATCTTGCCAAAGGTAGAAAGATTATTCATAGGTTCATAGGTTCAAAGGTAGGTACTAGGCTATTGGCCCTAGGGCCTAAATAAGCCTAGCCAAAGGTACCCTGGCTTTCGCCACCCAAGAAAATTATTTTCCTGTGCCACTGTCAAGCAAAGCCACAGAAGTGATCCCTGGGGTGAATTTCCTATCTCCCATACAATCATCAAGATTTTTCTTGAACAGTGCTAATGAGGAGCTTTGTTTGATATAGATAGGTAGTTTGTTCCAGAGTATGGGAAGTCTCTGGGACAGGAATCTATCCCTCCAGCATGTTCTGTTTATTGTGGTGACGAGGTTTAGGTTCCTAGAGCGTATAGCTCATTGGGATTGGGATTTCTTTAAGTGGAGCATGTCTAAAAGCTCTGGGTTTGACATAGCTTTGTGTGTTAGACAGAGATCGCCTTTGAGTAGGCGATATGCAACTGAGTAAAGCTGCAGTTTTTTGAGACGGCCTGCATAGGGCATCTCTTTGAGGCCGGTAATCCTGTTTGTGAGGTATTTCTGTGGCTTTTCCAGTTGTTGTAGATGTCTTGTGAGGTACATACCAAAAGGGGCATTGTACTCTATAATGGGTCTAATGAGTGATGAGTAGAAGGGAACAATTACCTCTTTTTTCCTGGATGAGAAACCTTTTCTGATGAGGTGTGCCACATAGAAGGATTTCCTGACTACTGTGGCGATGTGATTATCAAAGGAGAGACTACTGTCCACCTGTGTCCCAAGGTCTCTTATCACACTTTCAGTGTTAAGTAGACTACCACCTATGTGGTAGTTCATGGGTACTGAGTTTTTACCAAAAGGAATGACAATGCACTTTTTGGCATTGAGCTTGAGGCCATGGCTTTGACACCAGGCATCTGTCTCAGCAAGGCCCTTTTGTAGGATGTCCACATCTTTTGGAGTTTTGATTATGGCTCCTAGTTTGCAGTCATCTGCGAACTTCATTAGCCAAAGACCTTCTGTGTTGGCCTGTACTTCAGAAAAGTAGATACCAAACAGGAGAGGACCCAGGACTGAACCCTGTGGTACTCCACTTGTCACTGGTCTGAAGCTGGATTTGGAGTCTGCTACTTTCACAGTGTGGGTTCTGTCACTGAGCCAGTTGGCAACCCATCTTGTGACATAGGGATTTATACCTAGTTTAGTGAGTTTATCTATAATTCCAGAGTGGGGGATGGTGTCAAAAGCCTTGGCGAGATCTAGATAGGCTGTGTGAACCACCTTACCCTCATCTACGGCTTTGGTGACTGCTGCAAAGAAGTCTATCAAGTTTAGGAGACATGATCTGCCTTTTACAAACCCGAACTGGGTGGGGTCCTGAGTTTGGAGATTACCAATGTCATTGTTTATAAGTTCCATGATGATATGCTCCATAGCCTTGCAGACCAGGCTCATTAGGCTAATGGGGCGGTAGTTTCTGGGGTCTGTGGTGGCTCCCCCTTTGTGGAGTGGGATAACTGTCACTGTGCACCATTCAGTGGACACATAGCCTGAGGTGAGGCTATGAACATGGTACTTAGGTGGGGTACCAGTTCATTCTGTAGTTCATGTAGAACACAGCCTGGGATGTCATCAGGTCCCATGAATGCTGTGTTCTTGGCTTTGGATAGTGTATTTTTTACCTGTGCAGCCGTGATTACAGGAACTTTGCATTCTTCTGGTATAGAGATGGGCCCTTTAGGGGATGACAGAGGGGTAAAGTTAGCACTGAACCTATCTGCCAGGATGTTGGCAATATCCATTGGTTCTGTATATTTAGTGCCATTGTGCTGTAACTCAGAGCAGATCTGAGTGTTGCCATTGAGATTCTTGACATAGCTATAGAATGCTTTGTGGTTATCTTTAGAGTCAGTGGCAATTTTGTTTTCATAACTAGCTTTGGAGGATTTTATGAGGGATCTCAGCTTCTTACTGAAGCTGACCAGGGAGTTTCTCCAATCATGGGATTTTATTCTTATTTGCAACAGTTTCTTTCTTCTGTTGTAGTTTGTTTATGGCAGGGGACCACCAGATTGGCTTCCTTTTTTTGGGGGATAGCATTTTGGTTCTGTTAGGGATTGCACGATCCATGCACTCATGTAAGTGTTTATAAAGTGCATTTGTGTAGGATTCAGCAGTCATACCTCTGTTGTCCTTCAGCATGGGTGTCATGAAGTTTGCCACTTCTGTCTTAAGAAGTGTGAAGTTGGCTTTGTTGAAATTTTTTACTGTGGTTTCCCTAATCGGGGGCAGTGGAGGGATGTGGATGTCTAGGGTGATTAGCTTATGGTCGGATCTGACCAATGAGGAATTGACCTCTGGTGTGGAGCACCGGTTGCCCATGTTGGTAATAACCGGGTCTAGGATATTGCTGCCCCTGGTGGGGGTGTGGATAAGTTGATCCATGGCATTGGAATTTATGAATTCCAGAAAACGTTGAGCACAAGAGTTGGTACATGAGTAGTTTTCCCAGTTAATGGTAGGGTAGTTGAAATCACCCATTATTAGGGTGTTAGGTTGTACCCTAATATTTTCCAGTGTATTAAGAAATGAGGAGTGGGAATCCTGGGGCATGGTGGAAGATCTGTAGCAAGCTACAATTTGGATTGTGGTCTTGCCCAGAGTTAGTTGCACTTAGATAATCTCGGATGCATTATGCTGAGCAACTAGCCTGGAGGTGTGGATATCCTTAATGAATATGGACACGCCTCTGCCTTTACTGTTTCGGTCCAGGTTAGGTGGCCAAAAGGTGTGGTATGAATTATAGCCTGGTAATGTAGGGGTACTCTCTGGAGCCTTAAACCAGGTCTCTGTCACTGCACAGATGTCAATGTTCTCCATTTTAAGGAGTGCCTCAAGAGAGTGCATTTTGAGGTTTAGACTTCTAGCATTGAGTAGCAATACCCTCAGATTCTTCTTGCCTATACCTGTTAGGGTGGTGAATTTGTCTTTTGAACCTTGCCTAAAAAAGGCACTATAGGGGTGGCTAGAGCCTTAGCCAGTATCCGGAATCTCAGGGGCGACAGGTGCAGGCCATCTCTGGCAAAGCATCGTGGCCTGTCGATCATGTCATCCCAGGCAGACAGATACTGGATCCCCTTAGAATGACACCAAAAGCTTAGCCAATTGTTGAAGTCAATCATTTTGTTCTTGTAGTGTGGTATCATTCTGGGTGATGGCAGGATGCTTCTCAGGGCTAGGGTCATACCTGCCTGGGCTACAAGATCGGACAGCTCCTCCATGTTCCTTTTCATGTAGTCCAAGGAGGTACGTCTCAGGTCATTCACACCAACATGGACAATGAAAGAGTCATATTTGTACTTGTTGTGGAGTGACCTGAGTGCATGCGTTATGTGGCGGATCCTGGCACCCGACAGGCAGCTGACAGTAACTTTCTCCTTGTTTAGCCTGGTGAGTAGAGCATCAGTGTGCCTGAGTATAGAGTCACCTATGACTAGAGTGTTGGGTACGTTGTTATGCCTTATGGGCTGTGGTTGAGTGGCACACTGAGTTTGTGGGCTATGTGTCATTTGGGTTGTGTTGGGGGGTGGAGGTTGCTTGTGTTTCTGCTTTGGAGGTCCCCGTTGCTTGGGCAGGTTTTTACTGAGAGCCTCCACGAATATAGGTGTGTGTTTTGTGTTTCTATGTGCGTGTTTTGGTGGTGTAGGTTTTGAGGGACTATGTGCTGAGTGTGAAATGGTGCAAGTGTTTACCTTCTCCTCTTGACTGTCTAGTCCAGTCTTGGGTGAAGAGAACTTTGCTTCCAGTTTGGCTATATAAGTGCATGTCTCACAGGTTGTAGTGTTGGGTGGTAGGAGGAGAGGGTTGTCTGTGTACATAAGGCAATTACTGCATTGCCCCAAGATGCCCAGAATCATCAGGTAGACAGGAGAAAACACCGGGGGCTGACCCTTAGACATGCCTGGATAGGTGCTTATTTGTTAAGTACTGAAACTGTTTTCCTCTAGACAGTGAGGAAAGTTGAGTGCTGTAGTAATTTGTAGCTTAGTGCTTACAATAAGTTCTGAACAAGTGCTGAAACAAAAAACTGGCTAGTTCTAAGAAACAAAATTAAGCTAGAAGGCTTCCCTCCAAAACAGTAAGGCTTGGGCCCTAGAAGCCTACAAATAGTCCTGGACACAGCAAATCTATATCCAGGCTAGACTACCCACAGGAAAGGCAGGAAACAAGCTTAGAAAAAGTTTTTTTTTTTTAGTGGAAAGAGAGAAAGGAGTAGCAGAAACTAAGCTGATTGGCCTTCTCAAATGTTCTCCCTGTACTGGGTAGAATGAGGTAATGACACTAGACTGGGAGGAGGGTCCCAGATCAAATTTACACTAGGGGTGGGCAACTGCAAAGCCACCAACTATAAAAACACTATTATTGCTGCTGACATTGACCCAAATGCCTGAAGAACCAACTGTGCTGAAATCCTGGTACTGCAGATTATTGTCTGTAGTCTCAACACAGGAAGAGATGTTATCATTGACCCTTTGTTGAATATTGCCCTATGAATTTCAGAGTTTGAGTGGGTTGTAACTGTGACTTTCTGTAATTGACCGTTATGTCTAGATGAGAACAAGTTTGCAATACATGTTCTCTCAGGTGTAGCAGTTGATGTCTGGTTGGGGTGGTAATGAGCCAGTCATCCACATACAGAAACATCCAGAAACCCTGCAGACTCAAGTGATCTGCTACCACTGCCATACACTTGGTGCACCCCTGGGGGCTGTGGTGAGACCAAAGGGCAGTTCCCTGAACTGGTAATGACTGGATCCCAGCCAGAAGCGTAAGTACCTTCCAGATCGCCTGTTCATCTTGATGTGATAGTATGCATCCTGAATTTCTGTCGAGCACATCCAGTTGTCCTTGCTCAAAAAAGGGAAAAATGGACTGACCATGACCATCTGGAACTTGGTGTGTCAAACTGCTTTGTTTAGCATGCTGAGATCCAAAATTGGTCTCCAGTTCTCTATTTTCTTTGGCAGTAAAAAGAATCCTGAGTAAGTTCTGGACAATATCTGGTCTGGAGGGACTTCCTGGATTAATCTTTTTTTGTAGCAGTTTTTTCTATTTCTAGTGCTGCTACTTTCCTCTGACTGGGTGGAACATAAGGGATTCTCTTGGGTATGGGGGTGCAAGGGAAAGGGAAATAATGTAACCTCTGGAAACAATCCTCTGCACCCAGGTATCTTTTGTTAAACATTGACAGTTGGTGCAGGGATAACCAACCCCCAACTGCCTCCACAGGAAGACAATTGGACCTCCATTCAGGAGTGGTGAAAGGGTCTGTTAGAAAAGGAATCCATTGACACCCTGATTTTGCAGGCCTCCCCTGCCACAGGGGCATCTTCTACCATAATTTCTCCCCCCCCCACACACACACACACTCCTGGAGGAGCTACCTCCATGTGTGTCCTGGAAAGGACCCTGCAATTTCTTGAACCACATCTTATGACCTCCCCTTTGGTTCCTAGAAAAGGTCTGCTGATGTTTTGAAAAATGTATGTCCACTGCAGACAGGGTCTTCACATCCTTCTCACACCTGCAAAGTGTATATTTCACTGTGGAGCTAAACAAGGAGGAACTGTCAAAGGGAGCATTGCTGAAAGATAACTTAAAAGGCTCTGCAAAATCACACAAGTGCATCCAGGCATGCCTCCTAATAGAAATGCCTGAACCTGCAGCCCTTGAAGCACCTTCCATAGCATGTGAGATGAGCCTCATGGATAAATCGACTGAAGGGTAACCAACTGTGAGGCCACAGAAGAGTTTGCCTCTCCAGTAATGGCCCCTGCCAGAGAAGTGGAAAGCTCTTTAATTAAATCCCTTTGTAACCTCATGAAGTGTACCAAATAGTTCAGTGATTGGATGGCAAATGTTGCTGAAGCATATACAGTACATGATTCCCAAACCTGTCCAACACCATAGACTGTCTGTTAGGGGGTGGACAGAGGAACTCTGTTCCATGAGTTCCTTTTTGTAGCTGCTGCCATGACCATGGCATCAACTGGTAAACCTTTGCTCTAATGCTCTCTCCCAACTGGTGGAGCAAGAATCCTATCAGGTCTTTTGGGGATCAGCTTGCTCAGATCAGGCTCCTTCCATGCACACCAAATCACCAGATCGATAAGGTCAACAGCAGGTGGCATAACTCAGGAGGTAGATGAGCCAGTCCCAAAGGCATCCAGAAGCACTGACTCCTCAGGAGTCAGGTTTTGGCTGACCAGCCACCCTTCTGCCTTAAGATCTCAAAGAGTGTCATCAAATGAAACATCCTTGGGTGGTGACTTGGAAGGCCAGTCTCCCTCATCGAAGTCAGAGTCCTCTGTGAAAGACTCCTGGGGGGAGTTCAAGTGCTTCCTTTTGCATGTTTTCTTCTGAGGAACTTCTTTGGTGGGGTGTTCCATAGAAGTGTAGGAAGAAATAATACCTGGCTGGGTAGACTGGAAACTTTGGGTCTGCTGTCCTAGTGGAGTGGAGTAATGAGAATCATGGGGCAAAGACAGATGAGAAGTCAGGCTTGGATCTGCGGAGGAAGGGCCCACTTGGTCTGTCTTCGCTACCTCAAAGGCCAACCTCTCCGGAGAGAGGGAAGGCAATGGAGCCAAAAGAAGGAGTCTCTGGCCCACTACCTCCCCTGCTCTGAGGGCCAGACACCTGAGGCAGAAGCCGGAGCTAAGCTGTCAAAGGCCAAAGCTCTAAGAGGAAGAAATTGCCATGAAAACCTCGAAGTTGATGCCATCCCCCACAGATCTGACCTGGAAGCTTATGCTCTGAGAGTCATCCAGATCTGAAGGCAATTTAGCCAGTGCACTCAGAGTAGTATTCAGATCTGAAGAAGACAATGTCTTTAGATCCAACACAGATGGACTGGGAGCACTCAGAGCCAGGGACTCTAAAACCACAAGTTGGATCAGAGGAGGAACCACACTCATAGGGAGTGAAAGGATGTTGTTCCTGATCTGAAGGGGTAGGAACCATGATGATTCCCTTCTGAAAATGCTCCATGAAGAATCTCTTCATCATCCTCTCCACATCCTCTTCCATGACACTTCTGGAGGAGCGAGTTGTGTACACCAACAGTGACTTAGAGTGCCTGTCTAAAAAAGGCAAGGGCACCCCAACGGGCACTGCGTCCAAACATGAGGAGTAGACAGTACAAGGCAAAGACCTCAGATCTGAAACCATTGGATCCGAAGAACCCTGAGATAGATCCAAAGGAACAGCAGCACCGGTGACCAACTTAATCGGCTCCTAAGAAGGTCAGATCCCAGATACAGTTGGATCTGACTTAAGCTTCTTCTTCATTGGCTCTGAGCAAGTGGAAACTGCTGAGTCCAAGGATCTGGATCGTTTGGTTGTTTTACAAACAGGGGACTGAACTCCAGCAATAACAGTGGAAAAGGGAATAGGCAGAAGACCCTTCAAAATGAGTTTGCTCTGCCTCTCCGTAAGAGCTCTAGGGTTGAATCCAGCACAAACAGAACATTCTGAGTCCAAATGGGCAGGGCCCAAGCAGTAAACACACAATCAGCAGTAGTCCGAGAGTGGCATTTTGTGCCCACGTTGGTCACACTTTTTAAATTCTTTTTCAGACATACTGACCAAAGTAAAGGATGGCACACACACAAACACAAGAAAACAGCATGCAAACACTACAACCATAGAAATATAGATTTTTTTATGGCAGAAGAGACAAGGAAAAAAGGAAATACCAATTATAGTATTTTAAGGAAATACACCAGAGTGTAAAGGAAAGGTAAAAATACCAGCAATGGTAATTGGAAAGTATGCAAGTGTGTAAAAAAGGGTAGGAAATGAAACACTACACAATAAACAAAGCAGAAATTCACAGAAAGTTATATAATAGCTATAGATGACAGAAAAATTAGCAAAAAAGGAACAAAATCCCACTTATCTCAAAAGTAGCTCAAGAGCCAAGGTGACCATGTCTAACAGTGAAAGCAGCAAATGAGATCTGAGGGAGGTTGAGCTTAGAGCACTATGGGTAGGAAGGAGCTCAAGAGTTTTTGGCAGCTGTGAGCTAGTAGAATGGCTGAGTCAGATCCGAGGGTTGGATCCCAGTCCCATTGGTTGAGGAATGAATGAAACATGACAACATCAGATCATATATTTGGTAATCATCAATAATTTTGGACAAAGCTTTCAAAATATTCACTACAGTTGTACAGTTAAGTCTGAACAGTGATTTTAGAGTAGTGTGTGGAATCTTATTTTGGAAATGAGTCATATAATGTTACCAGTCTTCATAATAGGACCCATAAAACCAACTGCATATAATGTGCCAAAATTCCATGGAAATTTCCTCAAATGCACAGTCCAGAAGCAGTCAAATAAATACAAAGACATATCAGATTTGAATAGAAACTAATTATTTTATTTTTCTTTCTTTATTTACTCTTTGTTTACCAGATTTGCCCCATTAGGTCAGTGTTCATTTCTCAGTGGAGATCTGAAGTGGTATTTATACTGACTAGGGAAAATTTGACCAGAGCATCAGGGAACATCCCTTACTCTTGGTAATCAAGGGGAAGTCTTGTGTGTTACACATACTGACTTCCTGTTTCCTGTCCAGGCACAGAGGCAGCCAGGAGGAACACGGAGAAAATATGACTGTTTCAACTTTTGCTGAAAATGAAGTGAAAGTTGCTGAAAATGTAGTTGAAATAGTATGATTATTACCAGAGGTTTTTTTTCTGATGCTGTAGGTGCAGAAAAAACTGTGACATTGGAGGAAAAGAGATTGTAGCTATAACATAGGTGGATTCAGAGGAAAACTTTCAGAGGAGATTGTTTGAAGGAGAGACAGTTACCTTTGAAAATGCATAATTACAACCCTTCAAGGGGTTGCAGGATGATTATTTGGAAAAAAAATTGTAAATCAAAGTGAGCCAGAAAGTGGAGCAGCAATTTCATGGAGTGACAACATGGAGAAACTAGAAGAAAAAGGAAAAGAAGAGATTGTGCCAGAAAAATTCCAGAGACAAAAACTTATAGACAAACTGTGGGAGAAGGAGCAAAGAAGAAAGAAGAAATAAAAGAAACAAGAAAGAAGTATACAGTACATGTGAGCAGTATAAAAGGAGAAAAGTTGGACAGGTATGAGGTTTGGGACTCTGTCTTAGCACCCCCTGGGTGTCAAAGCAAAAGCAGTAAGAGCATTTATTTGAATTAATAAAGAGACTTTTTGTGACTTGATATTTGAGACTGGGCAGGCAATGGAAATTTTTTTGGGGTGCACATGAACAAAATAAAATATGTATCCATGATCAGAATATGTGGTGCAAACTTTTTACAGACAAATAAAATAAGAATAATGATCCAGTTTAGAACTGAAGTTGAAGCAAAAGAACTGAAAGAACATTTGTTAATTATATGTAAAGAAGTAATGGACACTACAAAATATATGATGAAAGGAGACTATGGACTGGGGGATGGGAATGTGGAGTAATACTGAAAATGGAAAATAATAATGTTATACATGTACCTAGTATTATTAATGTTCATGGTAACAGGGTTTGTGAAACATGGGGGTCAACCTTAGACTTGTTATTTTTGTGAAAAATGATTAGAGGGCATAATACAAAAAAATGTATTTTAAATGCAAAAAAAAATGTGGCAGTACTAGTCATTCATGGCTAGAATGTGAAATCAATGTGCAAGAAAATGAAAATGAAGTTGTACTAGAGAAAAAGACAGAAAAATGTGTTATACAAGAAAATGTACACAAATATGTGACTGATAAAGGGCTTATACATGACGTTAAAGAAAGTAACAAGGAAAAAGAAACAGAGGAGACAAGTGAGGACGAAGTTGATTGATGCACAGTAAGAAATAAAAAGAATTCAATAGGGAAAAGAGTTAAAGAAATGAAAAGAAAATTCAAAAATATAATGCTTAGAGAAAATAAGAAAGGAAAGGGATAAACATTTTATTATACTAACTGCTCTTAAAAGCTGAGAATATTAGCTTTAAATGTGAACAGTATGAAAAATCTTAAGAGAAGAATAGGTATATTACAATGGCATGCTGCAGTAGATTACATGTTATTGTTTTAGAAGATATCAGATTAACAGAGAAGGAAAGAACACAAACTGAAAAACTTTGGAATTGTGCAGCAATTTGGAACACGGGTAAAGAAATGTGCTCTGCTATATGTATATTATGTCAAGAAAGCATTAAAATATTAGATGTAACCATAGTAGAACTAGGACAAATTACAGTAATAGACTTGAGATGGAAAATTATGTGTATAGAATTATATCTTTGTATGCATATGTAACAAAAATAAAAGAGAGAGGAAAGATGTTTAAAATATTTTTGAATATGTTTATGTAAGTATGGATGTTATGGTGGTGGGTGATTTTAATTGTAATTTAGGAGAAAATAAGAGCAATTGTATGTTAAAATGGTTAAAGAAATTAAAAGAAGTGGAAAGTTAAGTGTATGTGAGAATAACCACTTGACCTACAAAAAGGAATGAAATTAGGACATAAATTGATTATTTTTTAATATCTGATAGTTTGAAAGGTATAAAAAAGGAATTATGTATGCTGGATTTTCACATCATGTGGCAATATGGGTTAAGTATAGGAAAATGAAGAGTATATAAGAATAGGAAAAGGAATAAAGAGAATTAATGAAAAGGAATTAGATTTAAAAGAGAAAAAAGAACTTGTGGAATTATGGAAAAATCATATGAATATGAGAAAGTTTTATAAAAATTGGACTCTTTGGTGGCTTCATTTTAAAGAGAATATAAGAAAATAAGAAAAGAAAGAGAGAGAGACAGAGATAAGATATTAAGTCAAGAAACTTTTAGAGACTTATTGGAGAAGAAAATTTCCTTTTATGAAAAAGAAAGAGAAATATATAAAATGAATCAAATTAAAATTAATAACTTCTTATAAAAATAAAATTATTATTTATAAGGAAAGAAAGAAGCTGTGCCACCATATTTAAGTAAAATTATAAAAGATGGAAAACTAATAAGAGAATTAAAAAATAAGGAAGGTAAGCAAATAAGACAGCAAGAAGGAATATACAACATAATTAAAGAATATGTATTGGAATTATTTGTTAAAAGAGAAGAAAACATAGAACAAATGTATAAAGGTGAAAAATTAAATAATGAAGATAATGAATATTTAGAACAAAAAATAACTATGAAAGAATTGAATGAAATTTGAAAATATATTAACATGAATTATGCAACAGGATTGGATGTAATTGAATATGGTATGTATAAAGAAATGAAAAAGTGGCAAAAAATAATTTTTATAGAAGTTATGAATGAATGGTTAGAAACTGGAATTAAAGAGCAAGAGCTATGTACATGAGTTATAAAATGTACATTTAAAAAGGAAATAAAGAGATAAAAAACTGGAGACCTATAACACTGAATAATATAGATTATAATTTTTTTATGAAAATAATAATAGAAAGGTTATAAAAATGGATAGAGTATATGACCAAAATGCATTCAGAAGAAAAGGAAAAGGAAGTCAAGAGTTATTATGGATAATAAGAGAACTAGTTGATAATATCATAAATACAAATGTAGAAGCAAAGGTTATGATAGGGGATATAGGTAAAGCCTATGATAATATTCAATATAAATCATTATGGAGAATTTTGCAGGCATGTAATGTAAGCAAAAATATTACAAGTAAGAAAATCTGTTTATGAAAGTAATTTTGTGAAACTAAATATAAATGGCTAGATTTGGGAAGAAATAAAAATAGAATGTGGAATAAAGCAGGGCTGCCCAGCTAGTAGTGCAATTTCCTCATTAGTTATGAATGTAATAGTGAAGTAAATTAATAAAATGTCAAGTAGCAGTGGATACAAAATGGTGAAGGAAGTACAATTGCCAATAACGTATAATTATATGGATAATATTGTATTAATTGTTAAAAATAAAGTATGGATGGAAAAGTAAATGAAAAATTAAGTATACATTTAAAAATGGTTTAAGTATAAATAAAGAGAAAAGTAAAGGACTTGGTTTTGAAGGCATGATAGGATGTATTGAGTTCAATGAAAAATATATAGATATAGTGTGAATAATATTTGGAAGGAATGAATACAGGCAACAATGGGATAATATACTCAAAGAAGTAAGGGATATGACTACTTTATTTTTGGAAATCATGCAGATTTTTATATAGAAAAAAAGTACACTTATTGAACACCATGGTAATAGGAGAAGAAACTAATGATTATATTTTCTTTTATATGGGGCTCTGAATTGAATCCAGTCAAGAGAGGGATTCTATATATGAAAGAAGAGCAAGGAAGTTTGGGTTTAATAAACCCAATAGAACATGCAGCATCTTTAATTTTATATAAGGTATTAAAAGGAATTATGAAAGAAAATAAAACTTGATAGAAATTATACTATATTATAAATACAAAGAACTGTAGGAAGGAATATAAGCTAAAAAAAGAAGTAAAAGCATTGTGAATGAAGAAATGAAAGAGTACCAAAACAAAATTGTGTTATGGAAAATAAAAAAAAGAATATATGTGAGAAAAATAGAAAGGAATGGTACTTAAGTATTATGAAAGCATTTTATTGCATTAATCCATGGAATGATTTAGAAATAGATAAGAAAAAATCCATAATGAAGAGATATAATAACTATAAAAAGATTAAAGAATGTAATGATTTTTATCGAGATCGTCTATTAGAAAATTGCCAGTTAAGGCAAATATGCCATAAAAAAAAACAAGATAGAATATGTAATAAATGTGGTGAATTTTATACTACTGAGCATATGTTTTTGAAATGTGAAAGAGTTAATAATTAGTGGAAAGAAATATGTAAACATAATAGGGTGAAATGTTTGTTAAAATTTGAGCAAATAAATATGGACATAATAGAATTGGTTATTATGGTGCACAGAAACAGGAAGAAGTGAAGAAAATGGACATACTATTTTATGTTTCATGGACTATATGGAATGAGAGACTAAAAGAAATTAAATACAATGGAAAATAGAATTTGACAAAGCTTTTGTAGAAAATAATGTTTTGGTTTTGGATAAAAAAGTGGGGATTGCTTAAACTGAAGTTTATAATGTATGGAGATTTGTAAATAGATATAAATAATGTAAATATATAAATAATATGTAATCTATATATCAATAAAAAAAACTACTCTATTGTGAGTGGGGAAACTGTTCATTCCAACACTTCCTGCTTTCAGTCTGGGCACAGTGACAGGTCAGAGAAGCAGAGAGGAGTATGACAGACAAATTCTTTTCCGTGGAGTTAGTTTATTGTAATGTGGAGTTTGGAGAGGGGAAAAGTGAGATAGAGTGACCGGAGGTTTTGTTTGGTATGAACACAGTCAGGCCTTTGTAGAAGGGAGATGTGGATAATGTGGAGCATGTCTGCTTATGTGGAAGGTGCCTGTACACATCGAAAAGGGAGGTGTGTTTGCAGTAATGTGAAAGTGATTAAACCTTCACAAGACACAGGGTTAGTTTTTCAGGAGTAATTATTTGAAGTGGAGATTGAGAGTCAGAAGGAATGCATTATTACAACCTTCCAATCAGGAAGGCTGTAGGATGTTTATCTACAGGATTTAATTTATCAAAGTGAGCCTAAAAGCAAGAAAGTAATTTCATGGGGAGATATCATGGATAAAATTCAAGAAGAAGAAGCAGAGGAATTGGTAAAAGAGAAGAAGGCATAGGCTGATATGGTGAAATGGAAAAAGAAGAGAAGAAAGGAAGACAGAATCAAGCAGAAAAAAATATTTAGTAAGAACAAATTGTAAAGAAGAAAAAGAGCTGGACAGTATGACATTTGGAATAACATAATAGAACCACTAGGTATTTCTCCTAAGAGGTAAGAGCATTTATTCATATTAAATGGTTATATATAAATTGGGATAATAAGTGTAGAAGCTTTTTGGGACAATATGAGTAAAAGAAAAAATGTAATCCACGGAAGATGTATGTTTTGCAATCATTTAACAGAGAGACAAAAAAGAAAAGCTATGTTCACCTTCGAAGTGAAGTAGAAAAATTATTTATTTATTTTATTTTGTATTTGTTGATAGGGAGTGTCTAGCTGAGCTATTGTCCTTTTTCAGAGGAGGCCCAGGGAGAAAAGCTCCAAAGATATACAATGCAATAAAAATAGCAATATAGATACATTTTAATAAAAATAGCAATAGAGAATTTTGGTAGTTAAAATATGTAAGCTGCATACATATATATTGTTGACAAATAAAACAGTACTATAAACAAAAAGGAGTATGTTAAAAAGTAGAATAAGTTGTATGTTTTGGTTTAAAAGAGAGATGAGTAAATATAATGTTTTGTATGCAGAATAGCAGAAACTTAAAAGGTTACATAAGAATTTCAGGGAGCAGAGTATAGAAGAAGCTTTGGAGGTTGCATAGGAAGCATAGGATGACGCAGTTAATAGTAAGTTTTAGTAAGTTAGTTTGACTGTACTATAAAGGTAGGTAATAATCAGGGAGGGTGAGTACAATGACAAGGCCAGTGTTTTTTAAAGTGGTCTTTGGTTGCTAGCTTAAATTGTTTAGGGTGAGTCAGGGTCCTTATTTCTACTGGGAGTTTGTTCCATGCAATAGAGGGATGGTAGCTATATAAGTTGTGCCCTGTGCTGGATTTGGGTTTACTGATGTTTAGTAGGTTTTGGGTTGAGCTTCGGAGAAGTCTGGTAGGGGAGTAGTGAGAGATGAGAGAAGATGGACTTGGGCAGAAATCAGGCTGATGTAGGATGGAATGTATGATTTGAAGTTGAGATTGTAGGAACAGGTGAGGTAGTTTGGGTCAGTTCAGGTATTTTAGGGAGAGACAGTGGTGAGATTTATATGTTTGTTGAGCTACAAATCTAGCTATTTTGTGGTAGGTTGATTCTAATTCGGTCAGTAGGGAGGAGTTCAGATTTGTGAGTATTTGGGAACCATAGGTTAAGCATGGCAGAAGGTAGGCATGGGTAAGAGAAATCCTAGCTTCAGTAGTTAGGAATTTGTTGTTCCTGTACAGTAGTACTAGCTTTTGGTGGGTTTTTCTGATACAATTGTTAATGTGAAGATCAAATTTTAGTAGGCCGTCAATGGTAATGCCAAGGAGTTTTGTGTTAGTTTCGACTTCTATATGAGTATTGTTTAGGGACCTTATGGAGAAGGAAAGTTTAATGTGGCTTGCAGATTTAGATAGAAAGAGTAGTAATTTTGTTTTCTTAGGTTTGAGGATGAGCTGATTATTACTGAGTCATGTCTCTACTGAGTTGAAAGATGCCTGGATATTTGTCAGGAGTTCTAAGGGGGAATTAGCAATAGTTATGACTGTAGAGTCATCTGTGTATTGGACAATGTTAGACTGAGGACAAGAGGAGTGGAGTGAGTTGGTAAAGATATTAAAGAGTAGCGGTCCAAGAATGGAACCTTGGGGAACACCAGTTCTTACTGAGAGGGGGGCAGATAGTGCTGAGTCCCATTGTACTGACTGCAGTCTATCAGAGAGATAGCTAGAGAACCATTCAACTGTATCAGGGGAGAAGTTTAGGTTTACAAGTTTGCTAAGTAGCAGACTGTGTGAGACAGTGTTAAAAGCCTTAGAAAGGTCAAAGAATAGACAGGATATGAATTTGTGATCATCTTTCGTAAGGGCTAAGGTGTTGAGAAATTATAATAGAGTTGTGCTTGTACTATGCTTGGGACAGAAGCCATGCTGTGTTGGAGTGAGACGTTTATCTTGTAAGAGATAATGCATAGCATGTTTATGTATACATTTCTCAAAGTTTTGGAGAGAGGGGAGAGGATAGCAATAGGTCTGAAATTAGATATTTCTGTGGAGTTACCTCCTTTACGAACAGGAAGAGTGTAAAACTGTTTTCAGATAGAAGGAACTTTAGACTCAGAGATGGAGCATTTGATTAGTATAAATACAAGCATAGCAAGGGAGTGTGCCGCAATCTGGAGAAAGTAAGGAGGAATATTGTCTAATGATACAGAGCAGTTTTTGAGCTTTGACAGCAGAGTTCTGATATAGTCAGTGGAGATAGGTTTGAGGGAGAAGGAGTTTACTGAGATAGTGGTTGAGGGGTGTATAGGGAGGTCTGAAGTATTGTTTTTTGAGAGGCTGTGGTTAAATCGTTTGGAAATTGATTCAATAAAGTAGGTGTTGAAGGTATTGGCAGTTTTTTCAGGTGATTTGTCAGGAAATGGGTTTGGTGAAGTTGGGTTACCTGGATGTAGTATTGGGTTTATAGCATTCCAGAATTTTTTGGATCAGATTTTAATGTTTTTGGGGATTATAATAAAAGTCTTGTCTTTGTTGATACTTTTGTTGTCTGATTTCTAAGTTCTTTATACTTTAAGAGGTCAGCTGGAAGTCTGGTTTGTACCCATGTTTTCCATGCCCTATCTCTGGATTTCTCATCTATTTATCATAATCATTAAATGACTATTTAAAAGCTGCATGTAAAGAAGTGATGGACATTACAAACATTTATGACTGGGGGTTGGGGGATGTAGTGTTGTATTAAAAATTAAAAATGAAAAAAAAAATGGTGCATATTCCAAGTATGATAAATGTAGATGGAAATGAAGGTGCTGTGAAATTTTAGGAGCAACAGAAAACTTTTTTTTCTTTTTTGGAAAGGGGGATTATTTAATTAATTGTAACAAAAGGAAATGTTATATTTGTGGCAATGTGGGTCATGATGCAAAAAGATGTGAATTTAAATGTTTTAAATGTGAAAAACTATGTAATTTATGGATGGAGTATAAGGAAATACAGAATAATATATTGAAAAAACTAGCAGAAAACATGGAAATGAGCACAAGAAGCAACAGGAAGAAGAACTAGAACAAGATCATGGAAAAGAACAAGAAGAGTGGACAATGATAGATAATACTGAGCTAGAAGAAGGTGAAAAAGTAAAAGATAAGAAAAGGGCATGAAGTAATAGTATGAACAAGTGATAGAGAAAAAAATAGCTGGAGAGTAATAATGGAAAGAAAAAAAATCTGTTGGAAAAGGGTAAAAGATAGGAAAAGGAAGTTCAATTGTTTAGGTATGAAAGAAAATAAAAAAAGTAAAGTAAAAATAGGGAGAATAAGTAAAGATCAATAAATAGATGAGACTACTAGCAATAAATGTGAATAGTATAAAGAATGTAAAAAGAAGATTATGAGTATTTAGAATTGTGCATATCACTTGATATGGGCATTGTTATATTAGAGGATACAAGAATTTTAAGAGAAGAGGAGAGAAAAGTTATGGGGAGTTGAGATTTTATGCAATATAGGAAAATAAACATGCTTGGGTATAGAAATAGTATGTACAAATCTAATAGGAATTTTGGATTTTACCTTGTTAACAATCGGTAGTGTAACAGTTGTAGACATGAGATGGAAAAATTAGGTTTATAGACTACAGCAATTTATGCATATATAATGAAGAAAGAAAGTGAGATGTTTAAAAAAATCTTAGATTATGTAAGTGTGAATAGGGGTCTGACATTAGTGGGGGATTTTAATTGTGCCTTGAGAAAAAGGAAAAAAGAAAATAAGATAGAAAGAAAACAAAAATTGTTAAGTAAAAAAATAACAAAACAGGATAATGAAGATTTAGCAAAAGAATTAACATTGGAAGAAGTGAATAATGTGTTAAAAATAGTAAACATTGAATCAGCAACAGGATTGTATGGGATAGAACATCATATGTAATGATATGTTACATTGGCAAAAGAAGTACTTTGTAGAAGTATTAAATGAATGTTTAGAGGAAGGTTTTGGACAAAAAAAAATATGTGCAAAAGCTATGAAATTTATATGAAAAAGGGAAAAAAAGGACATAAGAAATTGGAGATCGATAATATTAAATAATTCATTCAGATTATATTAAATAATTCAGATTATAAAATTTTATGAGAATAATAGAAAAGAGATAGATAAATTAAATAAAATATTAGAAGAAACAATATTTGGGAAAAAGGGAAAAGGAAGTCAAGAGTTATTAATGATAATAAGAGAAATTTTAGACAATATAATGAATAGAAACACAGAAGTTAAAATCATGGCAGGTGACTTGAGTAAATAATTTGATAGGATACAACATGAATTTTTAGGGGAGATAATGAAAGAATATAATCTAAGTGAGAGGATATTAAAATTGTTTGTTTCAGCATATGAAAAAAAAGTAAACATAGTGAATGGTTGAGTAAGTCAAGAAATAGATATATAGAGTGGTATAAGACACAGATGTCCAGCAAGTAGTATTTACATTGGTTATGAAGGCAGTTGTTAGTAAGATAAATACATCATTTAATATAACAAAATACAGGACTATCGAAGGGATTAAAGTACTCATTATGTTCTCTTATGTGGATGACTGTTTTAATGGCAAAGAATAATGGATGGAGAAAAGTAGCCATTATAAAACCTAATAAATATTTGAGAGCTATGAGTATAAATAGGAATAAAAGTAAAAGCTTAGGAATAATAGCTAAAAAGGAAATATTCAGTTTAATATGGAAGAAATATAAATATTGGGTATAAAATTTGGAAAGGAGATAGTTAAAATTCAGCAATGGGAAGATATAATAACAAATTAAGGAATATATATTTATTTTGAAAAACATATAAGTTGTCATATTAAAAGAAAGTGTATTTAATAAATTCTGTATTTTTGGGAAAAATTTAAAATTTGGAAGACCTGTCTATGAACCCTATAAACTACGAAAAGGAATTAATGTCTATTTTGTTTTCATTTGTATGAGGATCAAGATTAAACCCAGTAAAAATAGATGTGTCATGTGTTGCAGAAAAAGAAGGAGGGTTGGATTTGGTAAATCTAATTGTTTTTGCAGCTTCATTAAATACAAGAAAATATGATGATGATGTATCATGAGTAAATTTAAAAGAGGAAAAGAATGGGTGGATGGAGAAATAAAAGACTATCAAGAAAAAATGATGTTATGGAAAATAAAGATAAGTGACATAGAACATGATATGAAATAATGGTATGTAAACATAATGAATAAGTATTAATGTGTTGATCCATGGGAAAGGTTGGAGGGAAAAAATAAAAGTCATAAAAATGAGACTAGAGTGCTGTAAAAATATATAGAATCTAGAAATTTCCTATGGAGTTTATCAATAGAAAATATGGCATGGCAGTAAAATTGAATATAGGCCAAGTCCAAACAACCAAAAAATACCTTTTACTGTGGCAAACTCTATCCAATACAAACTATAAAACCAGAAGAAAAAAGAATAGCAGAAACGCTCAGTTAAACTCTCTCCACTTTATTTCAGCAACAGCAAAGCTTTCAGGTTTCCCCTTCTTCAGTGTTAACATTTCAAAAATCAAGTATCCATACAAATACATAGTAGCAGCAATAAAACACGTGACACAGCCCATCCAATAGAAACATGTTAAATAAAAATATATCTAAAAACATATAGAAAAATATATACATATTTTAAAGAAAACATATATATAAAAATATAAAACCATTAGTTTCTAAGAATACCTAGAGCACAGTTTACAAAATATAAATATATCAATCAATATAACTAATGCAACTTTTGTTGTTTCTTACATCAAACTGGTTTAATGCTTATTGCATTATTAATGCCAGGATATGTACACACATATATATATATATATATATATATATATATATATATATATATATATATATATATACTATGTTATGTGATTGTGATCTGTAACTACAGTGAATTTTCTTCGATACAGATAAGGTTGAAGTTTCTGCAGTGCCCACACTATGGCTAGACATTCCTTTTCTACAGCTGCATAGCATTCCTCCCTGGGTTGGAGCCTATGACTGAGATAAACCACTGGGTGCTCTTCTCCCTATGAAGAAATCTGGCTAACTACAGCCCCCACCCCATGGTTCAAAGCATCCAGCTGCACAACTAATTCTTTGCTGTAATCTGGACTGGCTAGCACAGGGGTCTTCCCAAAGCTTAAGCTTCTGGAATACCTGCTCACATGCTGTGGTCCACACTACCTTATCTGGCCTGTTTTTCCTTGTCAGGTCTGTGAGGGGAGCAGCTATGGTACTATAAATGGGGATGAACTTTCTGTAGTACCCTGCTGTCCCTAAGAATGCCCTCACCTACTTTTTTGTAATAGATGCAGGCCATGCCTAAATGGCTTACACTTTGGCAGGTTCTGGTCTGATCTTACCACTCCCCACTCTATGTCCCAGGTAGGAGACCTCTGCCATACCCACCTAACATTTGCTGGGCTTAATGGTCAATCCTGCCCTCTGTAGTCTGCCCAGCACCTCCCTGACATGTTGAAGGTGCTCTTGCCAGGAATGGCTGTAGATAGCAACATCATCTAAGTAAGCAAGGGCAAACCCTCCTGCTCCTGCTAGGAATCACAAAGGCTGACCTCTCTCTAGCACTGGGAGTCAAGGGCACCTGCCAGTAACCCTTGTTAAGATCAATGGTGGTAAGATACGTAGCCCCACCCAGCTGCTCTAGGGCTTCATCTGTCCTAGGCATGAGGTAAGCATCTGACTCTGTGCGACTAATTTCCTGTAGTCCACACAGAACCTGGTGCTGCCATCCTTCTCTGGCACCAGCACCACTGGGGAGACCCAGGGACTGTTGGACTGTTGAATTACCCCTAGTTCCAACAGCTCCTGTATCTCCTCCCTCAAAATCTGTTTGACTCTCTCAGGCACCCTATAAGGGGCCTGCCTCACAGGCCTTTGGGGTCCTGTATCCACCTGGTGCTGCACCAAGTGGGTGCACCCTGGTTTCCCAGTGAACATGTCCCCAAACTCCTGTAACACTGCTCAGATTTCTCGAACCTGGGTAGCAAATAGCTGCTGGGACATTGCTACCCCTTCCACTGAGGTGTCAGTCCAAGCCTCACTAAGGGGATCAGTCACCAGATCTCCCTCAGACTCCTCCTGCAGTCCACTGCAAATACTCAGCACAAGGACATCCCTATCATGGTAAGGTTTCATCATGTTAACACAGTACAATTTGTGCTCCTGCCTAGCAGCTCCACCATGTAGTTAGCATCACTTACCCTTCTTACCACCTTGTAGGGTCCCTCCCAAGCTACTTGCAGCTTGTTGTGGCTGACAGGAATGAGAACCATTACCTGCTGCCCTACAGCATACTCTCTAGCTCAAGCATTCCTGTCATACCAGACCTTTTTCTGTTGTTGGGTTTCTGCCAAGTTTTCCTGGGGCAAGCCCATGACTTCCCTGAGCCTTGTCCTGAGCTTTAGGACATATGCCACAACAGACTCCTTGTGAGATTCATACTCACCTTCCCACTCATCACAAATTAAATTTAGAGGTCCTCTCACCCTATTCCCATACAGCAACTCAAAGGGTGAAAAACCTGTGGATTCCCAGGGAACCTCTCTGTAAACAAACAACAGATGGGGCAAATATTTGTCCCACTCCCTTTTAAACTGGTCTGCAACTACCTGTATCATGGACTTGATTGTAGAGTTTAACCTCTCAACAAGACCATTAGTCTGGGGATGGTAGGGGGTGGTCTTCAGGTGCTTCATCACACAGTACTTCCACAGACAAGCCAGCAGATCTGACATAAAATTAGTATCTCTATCAGTCAGTATTTCCTTTGGAAAATCTACCATGCTTAAAACCTATAACAATGCATTTGCCACCTTTTCTGCCTTAATGGACAACAAAGCCACTGGCTCAGGGTATCTTGCAGTATACTTTACTACCACTAGGATATATTTTTTCCCTGTGGAACTTGGAGTGCTCAGAGGCTCCACAATATCCATAGCTTCCCTCGGAAATGGCTCCTCAATCACAGGCAAAGGCATCAAAGGAGCTCTCACCTTGCCTCCTGCCTTGCCTACCTTTTGGCACTGCTCACAGGTCCTGCAGTACCCTGTTACATCTCTGGAAATTCCAGGCCAGTAGAGGTTCCTCATAATATGTCTCTTTGTACATTTTATGCCCATACAACCTGCAAAGGGAATTTCATGTGCTATGGCTAGAAGCATCAGATGGTAGGCTCTAGGCACTACCAACTGCTGCATTCTCTCACCTTCTAGCCCTCCATTAGGGGTCCACTCTCTATACAGTAACTCTTTGTCCCAGTATACAGATTTCCCCTTCCCTTGAGAATCAGGCGCCTCACTAGCTACCTGCCTCAGGCCTTGCAATGTAGGGTCTGAGAGCTGAGCCTGTCAACTCTCTCTTTGTAACCCTTCCTAACTCCCCTTCAACAGGAAGTCTGGCATACTCTGACAGCAGTGCCTCACTGTCAGCCTGGGTACTAGTACTCACCTCTACCCTTGCAGTCACTCTGTCCAAGGGACCATCAGTACCTACAAGCAGCTGTGGCTCACCTTCAGTCTCACTGCTACAGCATAGCTCCCTCCTTGAAGTAACCACCTTACCAGTCCTGGCTGCAAATGTGCAGTCTGTCTGGGTCTCCCCCAAGCTACCAGACCCACATGCTTGTCTCCAAGCCTAACTGCATGTAACTGCATGAGTACATGATACTGTATTATCAAAATCATTCCCTATCAGGACATCTGCAGCGATATCCTCAAACACACCTACTTGCTGGCTTCCTTTTCCACCCTCCCAGTCAAGGTGAACCCTAGCCAAAGGTATTTGGAATGGGGTCCCTCCTAAAGCTCTGACTGGGGTAGACTGCCCAGACAAGTAGTGCTCCTCTGTAACCATTGTAGGCTTCACAATGGTTATGTCAGAGGATGTGTCTCTCTTAGCAATGATCTCTTTGCCATTCACTATGATAGGATATAACCTCTTGTGGTAGTTTGGTACCCTTGGTTTCTCAAGACAACCTACTGTTGGCATTTTGTCTTTCCCACTTACTGGCTCCCTCACCTTTTTTCCCCACCTTGCCTCCGTGGACATCTATACGCTACATGGCCCCACTGGTTTCATTCAAAACATTTAACCCTAGGTCCTGGACGTGTACCTGGACTAGTGGCTTCCCTTGCTACTGTCAGATTCTGTTGGGGCAGTCTGAGCTGCCCACCATGGGTTCCTTTAGACCCATGAGCAGCACTGGGTGTCCCTTTCCTGTGCAGTGATGCCCTGAGCTAGCCAGATCCTCATGTCCTCAGGCAAAGTGCTAAGGGCTTGTTCCCTCACCAAAAGGTCTGCCAGCCCTTCAGAAGTTGTGCCCTGACATCCACTCACCCACCTATGAAAATAAGTGCTCAGTTCAGCAACATATTCACACACACTTTCATATGCCTTGCGTCTATGATCACAAAACTTTTTCCTATAAGCTTCAGGTGTTAGCTTAAACAATTCTAGCAAACAATTCTTAACAGCAGTATAACTTAAGAAATCATTGTCTGACAGTTTGGAAAGTACATTTACAGCTTTACCATGGAGTAAGGTGATCAGGAACCATACCCAGAGCCTTTAGTCAACATCATACTGTTTACATACCCTCTCAAACATATGAATGAAACTATCAAACTTATCCTCCTCTGTAAACGGTGGAAGAAATCTACTGACATTTTGTGCTTCTGGGGTCCAGTTACTCCCTTCCTCATTACCTCCTTGACTCTGGCAAAGAATCAACATCTTCTTTTCATGCTGCCTCTGCCTCTCCTTCTCCACAACTTCCATTTCCAAATGCCTGGCCTCCAACTCAAGTCTCTTTAGCTTCAGATAGATTTTTAAGTCCTCTGCAGAAAGGTTGAGCTGTCCATTCTCTGAGTGTTGTACATCTTCACAGCCAGTCTGATTGTCCTCCTGACTGCTGTTTTCTGATGCAGCTGTGACCAAAGCTGCAATCATGTCTGCCTTAGTCAGGTTTCCATGCACCAGTCCCTTAGCCTGGCACATCTCAGCCAAATGGCTCCTTGTCAACTTGCCATACTCCTCTGCTGACATGCTTTCCTGCCCTCCCTGACTAACTAAGCTAACAAAAGAAATAAAACAATTATGATCTGAACTCTAAATATTCACTCTGTGGCTGATTTAGAGTACAAAAACACCTTCAGTGATCACTGTCCACAAGCTACAGAAATTCACTATCCATACCACTACAACCCAATTAGTATGTGATGTGGCTAACTCACCACAATCAATTAATATTTGATGTGGATATCCCAACACTGGCAAACAATTAATATGTGACACATGTGCACTGGCCCAGTGATCAAGCAGCCTCAATCCTCACGACTAACACCAGTGATGGGAACGGCACACTGGGAGGATAACAAGTACACACACAGTAAAGTACAATTTCCCTTAAGAGCACACAGAGATCACAGTCAGTCTGAGGCTGATTTCTCCCTTTCTCTCCAGATCTCCAATAAGATTGTCCACTGGCACTGCTATAAAGTGGAGTCCTTAGCCAGGGTTCCAAGCCAAGTCCTCCCATCACTACCTCTGTCCAACCAGTGCTCCATGTCTCTGCCCAAGTAGCTGACACACACACACACACACACACACACACACACACACACACACACACACGTACTTTGACATATGATTTATATACAAACACACAGACACTCCTAGGGAAGTCTGGCACAGGTTCACTAGGCATGCCCCTTCTGCCCAAGCTATAAGGTAGTAATCCACTGCCACCAGAACCTCTACTTATCAGCTACCATAAGGCCCTTCCCAAAGGGTGACCAAGTTTGCTGTGTAATAATGCTGTTATCTAATTAGTAAGTGTGAACAGAACTTCTAAGGCTATTGGAATGGCTTAGTACAGTGTCACTAAATACATGCAAGTACTCTAGAGCGTAACTTATCTCTACACAAAACAGCCACAGTTGAAAGGTTTAAAATATTTAATAATAAATAATAAAAACACAAGACAAATTTCCTCAATTCAACAGTGCTAGTCAAGAGTTCAGAGATCACAGGAAAATGCTGAAAATAATACTGTAGAATAGTCTGACATAAATATAGAAAACAGCTAGTCTAATCTCACTATTTTCTATTGCTAAGAGAAATACTAAAGTCTAAGATCCTACTTACATACAGAGCAAGCAAGTGCTGGTGTTGTTTTCAGTTCTGAAGACAAATGCAAAATGCTACCTCTGTCCCTCTGAGATCTCTTAAATTGATAATACATAACTACTGACTCATTTTAGATTGCATAATTCTTGACACTTCTCTTGTTCCCAGGCTACCAGAAACTCTAAATTTAAATTTTTTAGTAAGCTTGTACCTGGTTAGGAAGCCACAGCAATAAAATACATTATACATGTAAAATCTAGTAATTAACTTTTGTCCTAAGACAATAGAAATAATTCCTTCATCCAGACATCCTGTCTCCGATCTTTGAGATCAAACAGTCATAAAACGCTTTACTTTATCAGCTTTCTTCCAGCAGGGTGCACTGTGGTTACATTTTTGAAGTTCAGAACATATAACACAGTTTTTCTTACATTTAGTTTTCTTACATTTGTAAAACAGCCTGTGGATTATATTAATATTTACAATGGCATATAATTATCTGCAAAATTCTATCTAACTGGGCTGGCAGCCTTTCAGTTTTTCACAGGCAGCATATGATAAAAATACTAGTGAACAGGTAGAAGGGGAAAAAACTAGGAATCAAACCACTGTATAAGGCAAAACTGCCTGCTAAGCCTAAACTTGTTTGAACTGACAGCTAATGCCAGGATATGCAGTATGACTAGAATAACTGAAAGCTGAAATGATGATAGAGAAGGATCTGAAACATTAAAAAAGCCAAAGTAAAATGTGGGCTATGCAAATGGTAACATAAAAGAAAAGGAGGAATCAGCACTACAAAATTATGCAGTGATATTACATAATGAAGATTTCTTAATATTAGAGAAGCAAGCAATACTAAAAGTGAGTATGATAAATATTAAAAAGATGGTTCAATAGCATCATTTTTTGAGGCTAACAGACAAGGCATTTGTGGAAAAGGGTTATGAATGAAAGACTACACTGTTAAAGGTTGTCATGTAGTCAAGATGCTCTTGTATTTTTGACATGCACTAGAATAAATGTGTTTTGGGAAATGCAAGGCAAAAATGTTTAAATGCGATGAAGTGAAACATGAAAATATATGCTATGAATAGTATGAAGCTTGACAGATAAAAGGAAAGATCTAGAAAGCACAGTTGTTTGAACATGTGGAAAATTTGTAGGTAGATATTGCACAATCACTGGTAGAATACTAAAGGAGAGATAAAACAAATAAAAATAATGTTAAGTAAAAAGGACTAACATAAAGCACATTACTATTTTATAAATGAAAAATACTGAATGTTCCATTTTGATAGTGTATATTACATATTGTACTTTACCTTTGTTTGAAAATCATGTTTATTTTAATGAAACACCAAGCTGATGTATTCAATACTGAATAAAAACACCACTCTACTCTTTTCCGTAAGTACAGCGAGGTATTTTACATCCATGCGAGCTGCCACTTACTCATATAGGTGGGACCTCGGCTTACCATTTTATTCAAAAGATGGAAACTTAGGAATGCAGCACACTCCTTACACTGCACTGCACTGACAGTACAACCTGGGCATTGCTTTGAAAGTACTGGAAAATAAATCCAAGCAGCTGGTTGAGAACACAACTCATAGCCTCTTCATCCTTCAGCATCAAAGGCAAGTTGTTACCTATTGACCAGCTGATATTGTTAAGTAAAGGTATGTTTAAAACGTAATAGTTTATATTAGCCCTGCTATCATGAGGGTAATGTTTAGTCTGACTGTGAATACTTTCAATCATTTGGTAAATCATAATAATAATAATAATCTTTAACAATTGCTAGCTTCTCTTTCTCCAGTAAATGTCAGTGTGCATATATAGTTCCTGTCTATAAAGCACAGCATCCTTGCCTAATATGTATCATGCCTATTTTGGTAAACTGAAACTACACCCTAAATGCAACACTTCTTTCACCAGAGTGTATTTCTATCCATAGAGAATGTTCCCCATACTTCAACATATTAAAAAATGACTTGGCAGATTCTCAAACTCTATGGCATTTCTATTATAGCCATCTTCCTCATTTCATACCATGGTGGGGATAAATAAAATCTCATGATACTATTATTAGAAATTTCCATATCAGAAATAATTTTTCTAAGGAAAACAAACACAGCAAGACACTTGTAAGCTCTGTTTTGTTAGTTCGCACCCACTCAGCTTATAAAGTTATTCAGGCTCAAAACTTAGAACTCTTTGACTATGTCCTGTCATATATTGCTGTATTCTTTCCCCTTCCTGCTAAACCTTATATAGTTTGATGGACTCATACCTCTCAACTGTACATGTTTTGCAGAATGTCCAGATTTTTGCCTCATATTTTTGGTCCGTTTTTCATAAAATTGTGGTTTTCTTGCAAATTAGTGGCAAATAATTAAACACTGACATTAGAAAATAATGACAGATATTTGAGTTTCAGACTTCATAAACTTTAGAAAATTCATGCTAATGCAAAACCTGTTATTCTATCAACTTTCTAAGTTTGTAAGAGCAATATTTAAAAATTGTCCCTATTTGGGGGCCTTTGTCTCACTTTTATTTTATTTATGGCTTTGTCCAGATTTCTTGCTCTTAGAGGTTGAGAGCTATGTTGATGGTGGATAAATCTGATAGCCACTAATAGCAATTTCATTAATTGTCTGGGCTTTGTAAGTCACGAAAAATTACATTTTGGCTCGCTCATCTCTCTCTACCATCCCAAACTAGAAAGGCATATTTTGAAAAGTGGTTCCCACCCAAACTACCCAACAACAGGAAGAAACATTTTCATTTTCAATCTCCCCCATGTCACACATCAGTGAGAAATAGTTTTGAAAAGCACTTACCCACACAATCAACTGGAGAGACAAACTTAAGACAACAATATCAACATTTTGGTCCCCAGCCACCATAGAAGGTAGGGCCGGATTAAAAAACAGGCAGATGAAGCTGCAACGTCATGTGCACATGTACACTTACTGAGAACTCTGCAACCCTTTTTTAAATGTTTCAGCTGCATCCAGAGCCGTCCAAGCTAAGATAAGAATGTTTTCTTGATTTACTGCACTTGTGTTTGCTTTATAGGTTCATAGGTTCATAGGTGTGTACTAGGATAATGGCCCTGGAGCCTTTACAAGCCTAGCCCACAGGATTACCCTAGTATCATGCCACCTGACCTTAGTTCCCAATGCATACACTGCATTTTAATGCATTTAATTAACTTTGTATCAAAAACAGTAATTTCTCTGTTTGCTGGCTCTTCTAGTTCTGTTTGCCTCAAAACCACCTTGCAGAAGAGCAAACTAGCCAAGGACTTAGTTGTTTGGTAGTTGTTTATTTTTTGAGAGCTGCTTTTACATTAAGAAATTCCAGAATCATTCATCCTGAGGCAAGAGTTTATCTCATCTCTCTGAGGTGGAAAGCACTTCAGGGAGCTCAAATTGTGGATATTTACTGGCTAGAGGGCATAGGATTCAGTTTAAAGGGTTTTTTTCTCTCCAGAGAACGTGTGGTTATTTATTAGCTAGGGGCATGGGAGTCAGTTTTCAGGCTTTTTTTTCACTGCTATAGATCAGGCATATTTGCATGGAGCAGAGGCACTCAGCAGTGCCCTGTATAGCAGCAAATGCCTAGACAGTAAAATTTCCTTATAAAGTTAGAATTAGGTCCAAAATCTGTTAAATGGTGTGACAATATGTGAAATTAAGCTTAGAGCAGCTATTCTTACTCCTAAACAGCCAACTCTACTACAGGGCCAGACAACATGGATATTTAATTTCCAAATATCTCTGCAGCCAGCTTGGCAGATGTTGGCATCCAAAGGCAATGCAGCAATTGCCTCATGTTCTCGGACAACCAGTTAATCATTAAAGAAAACACAGTATGCAGAAGATGTAAATACACAACTTCCTTGGAGACAAAGTTTTCTCATACAAGTGAAGTTCTCAAGAATACCTATACTGCATCTGTTACACACACACACACACACACACACACACACACACACACACACACACACACACACACACACACACACACACTCATACTGTCTTATGCTGAGGCACTTGAAAGAAAAGAAACCTTCCCAAATCTCAAAGACCTCCAAAGCCACCTAACGGCAACAGTGCTCCTCAGTAATCATTAAAAAAGCCAAAAGCAAAAGCAAACATCTCACACAAGCCTTCACCCAATGATCCCCCCAAAGAGCAAAGCCTATACAGCAAGCTAGTACTTTACCTAATACTCTTGTCATTGTATACTTCATTGTGTGACAGACAGATGCTCCACTTACCAGGTTAGACAAGAAGAAGGTAACAATTAGTTTTTTTATCTGGAGACAATATCTGCAATATCATGCACACACTCAACTCACTGCAACCCAAGGTACCAATTTGATTTTATCATAGTCCATATGGGTATAAATGACTTGAGATGTACCCTACTGGACTATATGAAAAGAGACATAATGAATCTCTTAGAAAATGTGTCACAGATAGGTACAAACCTTGCACTGAGCAGCAGTCTACCTTCACAAAGGATGATGCCACATAACATGACAGATTTTAATAATTGGCTTAGGTTCTGGTGTCACTCCAGGGAGATCCAATATCTGTCATCATGGGCTCTGAACAATGTACACATCTGTGCCATGACCAAAACTTGGTTTAAAGCTATAGAAAGTAATTTGGCAGTGCAAGGTTATATGGCCTTCCACACATTCAGACCAACAACAGGAGAGACTGAGGCCAAAGGTGGAAGTGTCTTAATCTATGTTAGCAACAATAATACCTCCAGGTTGACTAAACAGGATGATATCATGGAGCTCATCCATGTGCAAGTCACCAAAGATAAAGTCTCTCACTATATCATGGCTAGGTACAGGTCACCATCTATGCCCTTATAGTCTCAGGACTCTTAACTAAACATACTAGAGCCCCCACCACAGTACAACTACTGCCCTCCTCTCCTTTGTTGACTCCGTCAATAATAACCGTAATAACAAACTAATTTCCTCTGCCCTCTTTCTTGATCTATCGAAAGCTTTCGATATGGTTAATCACCAGCTTCTACTTAACACCCTGGAAAGCCTACATCTGGACAACCTAGCATTAAGCTGGTTCAATGCTTACCTCACTGGTAGGCAACAAGCTGTCCAGTGGCAAAACAGATTATCTGACCTGCTCCCTAACACCATTGGTGTTCCTCAGGGCTCTATACTTGGTCCTCTTCTGTTTTCTATCTTCATAAATGACCTTCACTCAGTCATCCCTAAATCCACCTGCATTCAATATGCAGACGACTCCACCCTGATATGTTCAGACGTCTCCCTCTCGAAACTCCAAACAACTACTCAACTCTGTTTTACATTAGTCGAAAAATGGTTCTCCGACTTGAAACTCATACTCAATCCAGCAAAAACCAAACTGCTACTATTTTTCCCCAACGTATCCACACCTCTAGGAAAAGAACTCCCAACTACTAACAATATGACCTTCCATGTTGAATCCATCAATAACACCATCATAGTCCCTGTCACCAGTACCAAACTACTAGGTGTTACTATTGACTATAAGCTTAAATTTGACATACACATTAGCCAAACCGTTAAATCTGTAAACAAGAAACTTGGATCCATGTACAGAATAAAGAACTTTTTAACCCCTATTGCCAAATTAACCATTGCCCGCACCCATCTCCTCTCCACCCTCCTGTATGCCTCCCCAGTTCTCTCTTTCCTCAATAAACATGAACTTAATATGCTCTCTGTTGCCTATAATCACATTGCTAGATTCATAACAGGATCACCATATCGCACTCACCATTGCCTTAACCTAAAGAAACTTGGCTGGCTGGAATTGCCCAATCTTCTCAAACTCAACCAACTCACTGAAGCCTTTAAAATAATCAACCTACCGGATAGAACTCCCTCACTGAGCAGTATTCTGACCCCCTACTCCAACCTAAACTGCCTTCGATCATCAAATAGCATTCAGATACTAACCATTAAATCTAAGAACTCGGGTGGTGATGGCCTCTATGCCAACTCCATTGGAAAGCCTTGGAATTCCCTCCCAAACTACCTAAGACTCATGACCTCGCATAATCAATTCAAAAATAATCTCAGAGAATTCCTCAAGTCACACTGGCTATGCCCCTGTTCTAAACCAGACTAACTGAAATATCTCATACCACCCTAGTCTCACATCACCCTAGTCGCATCCCATTCTCAGATAATTATAATCTCTCGGCCTCACAAAGTAACCATGTAATCCTTGTTTTAGACTATCTTCACATTAAGTGTATGCCATATAACTAATATGTATAACCTGCTGTTTTCTACCATGTTTATATTAATCCTATGTTAATCTTATTTTATTACGTATGTAAACGTAACATGTCTTCTCATTATGTTGGAGCTTTTCTCCCCGGGCCTCTACTGAAAAAGGATATGTATCCAGCTAGACTAGCCCGGTCAACAAATGTAAAATAAAAAAAAAAAAAATAAAATAAATAAAATACTAGAGGCACTCACCATCCAACCAAACACCCCATTCATGGGTGATTTTAACTATCCCTCTATAGACTGGGCAACTTACACTGCCTCACAAAATGCTTCTTGGACTTTATTAACACAAAAACCCTGGAACAGATAGTGTATGCTCCAACCACAGGATCAAACTTACTGGATCTGGTATCACTGTGATGATGTGAGGTACTGCCAGCTACACCAGGAGAAGTAGGGCAGTGGATGTGCAACGGATTCCCTTCAGATTATCGAATTACCAAAAACTCAAAACCCATATGGTCGAGACCATATGATCGAGTTTTTGGAAACTCAAAAATCAAAAGTGAATAGAAAAAACATACAAAACGTTAAAACAATGTTTCTGCAGGGGGCAAGCCCCCCTGCACCCCCCACCCCTCCCTACTTAAATACACCAACTCTGAGATCGCACTACAGCAAAGACAAGGGAAATCTCCCGTTCCGTGCCGTATGCAGAAGCACAAAACGGGAGGTTTCCCATATCCTCACTGTAGTGCGATCTCAGAGATCATATATCTAAGTAGTAGATGGTGTGGGGGTGAAGGGGGGGGCTTGCCCCCCTGCAGAAACATTGCTTTAATGTTTTGTATGTGTTTTTTATTCACTTTAGATTTTCGAATTTCCAAATACTCGATCATATGATCTCTACCATATGAGTTTCGAGTTTTTGGTAACTCAATAATCTGAAGTGCACACATGTGTAACATATGCCAGCATAGCTAGCTGGAGTTTTGTAAAGAATTATATGTCATTTGTATATCAAACTGATTTGAACAGGTGCTTATGTTGAAAATGTATTTGCAAAGTTGCTTTTGTTAAAAAAACATTTACCAACAGTGGGTCCTGTTAGACAGAAAAAGAAGTATACTTGTACATCAGACTGTATTGTAACTATTGAAATGAATATATTGTAAGATATGATACTGGAAGAGAAGAGGCTAATCTCAGTTCAACTAACTTTGAAAAAATAGTCTGAAATTAAATTACCTGGTAGGCTGTAAAGATTTTATCTTACAGGCCTCAGTGCAACCAGAGACAAAATGTCTGTGCTGGGAAGCCTTCTATACTGTCTTCAGCAGTGAACTAATTGCTACCCTGGAAGAGTGGAAGTGTTGAAATGGTTTTATGGCTTCCAGATGCTATAACACATCTTAACAAAGCTCTGTCTGTGTGTATGGTAACACATATATGCTAAATTCTGGTTCAGTTTCTAGTAAAGGGGGTAGTATGGGAACCAGAGTCAGATGACCAGATGTTGGTGATGCCATTCTCTATTCCAGCACAAAAATGATGTTTTAATACCAGATGAGACAGGAGTCTCAGAGCAGTCTCTTTTTGTAACCTGACATAGAAGGATCATTCACCCACTTCATCTTGCCTTGTTTTAGTAAGTAAGCAGGGAATAATAATTCTTTAGATCAGTCAGGAAAATATAGTGAGATTAGTTAAGTACTGTTTTTCTGCATCTGTATGAATCTATTCTTCTGTGTTATTTTAATATTTCCTGTGATTGAAACTCTGGAGTTTATTGTAAATAGATACTTAGTATTTTTCATGTTCTTTTTATTATTTATTATTAAATACATTTTAAAGTTTTTTTATTGTGGCTGGTCTATTAGAAAATGTTTTAACCTTTGAGAATACTTATATTTATTTGGTGACACTGTGGCCACTCCTGAAAGCCTTACCACATTGGTCAAACACTACCATTTGTATTAATATTAATGTCACTCAGAAAAATTAGGTACTCTTGTAAGAGCCTTACAGTAGCTGACTTTGGAGTGTCTAGTGGCAGTAACTAGCTTATAGCCTGGTCAAAGGGTAGCAGAGCAAATAAATATGTGCCAGCCTTTTCCAGTGTGTGTGTGTGTGTGTGTGTGTGTGTGTGTGTGTGTGTGTGTGTGTGTGTGTGTGTGTGTGTGTGTGCAAATCAAATCTTAAAGAGCGTGTGTGTCAGCTGCTTGGAGCAGGGACACAGAGCACTGGTTTCACAGAGAGAGTGGTGGAGGACTTGGCTTGGACACTTGACTGAGGACTCAACTCTACAGCTGTGCCAGTGGAAGTCTTACTGGAGGCCTGGAGAGAGTGAGAGAGAGAGAGAGAGAGAGGAAACCCAGTCCCTGGACTAAGTGTGTTCCCTGTGTGCTCTTATGGGAAATTGTGCTTGATGCAGAGACCAGCATCTGGAAATACTCTGTGTATCTATGTCAGATAACAAAGCCATCTCCTTTGATGTAAAAATCAACCCATAAACTCAGCTAAACTAGTAAGAGATAGGAACTACTCTAAAGCAAACTTCATCATATTAAGTGACAGTTTGTCAAAATTCAAGGTTTACCCTAACCACGAGACCAGAGCTACCTCTGCAGAATTATTCACAGAGTACCCATACAAATATGAATTGCTGCATAGAGGTTGCTGTACCTACCAGAAGTAAACCCCAAATAAAACACTAAAAATAAACCCCAGTGGTGGAATCCTCACCTAAAAAGAGTATATAATAACAAAATAAAACTCAATGCCAAAATCAGGAAGAGCAACTCCCTTAAAGACAAGTTCTCTCTTATACAACTAAACAAAAATCGTAGCGCTCTAATTAAGTCCAACAAGACCAACTACAAGTTCAGGATAGTGTCCCAGGCTAAGGATAATCACAAGGCCTTCTACAGCTATGTCTGGAACCTTAAAAGTAAAACACAGCAGTGTGCTGAACTGCTGGTGAATGGTACCACCTTCACCAGTCAGGATAACATAGCAAATCTACTGGCTGATCAACTCATCTCAAAATTTGCCCCCCCCCTCACTACCCCCAGCTCCAACAGGTGAACCCCCCAACATGCTACCCTGAACTATTAGCAGAGACCAGCAGCTGGCAACACTGAATAAAGCTAACACCACCATCTCCATGGGTCCTAACAACATCTCCGATTGCCTCCTGAACAGTCTAAAACATGACCTATCAGGACCACTTGAGGCACTCTTCAACTACAGCCATGAAACAGGAAACATTCCAAGTAAATGGAGGACTGCAACAGTCATTCCCCTCCACAAGGGTAGACCATCAACTAACCTGGAGACCTACAGACCCATCAGTCGAACAAGCTTAATATACAAAGCCATGGAACAAATTATCATGGAAATGATAAATAAGGACACTGGCAACCTATAGACACTGGACCCTTCCCAATTTGGCTTTGTTAAGGGAAAGTCATGTCTACTTAACCTGGTAGACCTCTTTGAAAGAGTCACCAATGCAATGGATGAGGGTAAAACAGTGCATATTGTGTATCTTGACCTAACCAAGGCATTTGATACAATACTCCACTCAGGCATTGTTGACTAGCTCTCTGAGCTAGGCATAAATCTCTACATAACTCATTGGGTTGCCAGCTGGCTCAGAGACAGGACCCAAGAAGACAGGATTGGTGAGATAACCTCCGCCAAGAGACCAGTCACCAGCAGCCTACCCCAGGGCTCCATGCTGGGCCTTCTCCTGTTTGGCATCTACTTCTTGGAAGTCAAGGCTAATTAGTTCAATGCATCTGACTCACCAAGTTTGCAGATGACTGCAAACTGGGAGATATTATAGATTCCCCCAAAACACCAACATCTTGCAAGAGTGTTTAACACAAACAAATGATTGGTGCTAAAAAATGCATTATAATGCCACTGTCAACCCAACTTAATTATTCCATTGATAAAATACCCCTAAGAATTGACCCAGTAGTATGGGATCTGGGAACATATGTAGATAGCTATCTGGCTTTTGACCAACACGTAGCTAAGATAGTAAAAAAGTCATTCTGTGTCACCCAACTTATAGGTATGGTCCAAGGAAGTTATAGTATCACTCTACTCATCCCTTACCCGACCTGTCATTGAATACAATGCCCCCTTTGGCATGTATATAACCAGACACGTGCAACAGCTGGAGCACCCACAAGGGTTTCTCACTGGGAGAACTCAGGGCATGAATACCCTGTCATATACTGATCACCTGAAAGCATTCTCTCTGTATTTAATCTCCTACAGGCCGAGAGGGGATCTTTGCCTGGCTTGCAGGGATCCCTCTGACCCAGCCCTAATGCATCTGTTGCACACATGCAAAACAAACAGCACCAGTAATACTAGATCCAGGGATCTGAACTTGTGTTGTGACAAAAACAGAATGGTCTGGAGAGACACATATGTGTCCCAGTTCCCAGAGGATCCCCATACCATGGAATAAGCTCCCCATCCATGTAAAACAGAATTCATCCCTGACCTTATTCAAATATAACCTTGAAAACTGGATGGGTAATCGTAAATTTACTCCTTATCTGACCCCCATGTCCCTTATGAGCAGAGGCCATCAATAAGAAAAGAATTATCCTAATCCTCACCTCCTACAAATCCTTGGTTACCTCCCAACTATCATGGTCCACCCCTTACAGACACCCATGATACTCAAGATCATACCTCTTGACCTCTCAGAGCAAGAAATCTGGACAAAGCTGTAAATAATGGGGGGACAAAGGCCCAAAAATGTGGATATTTTTTACATATCGCTCTTATAAACCTACAAAGTTGATAGAATAACAGGTGTTCCATTAGCATGCATTTTCTGAAAGGGTATGAAGTTTGAATCTCAAATGGCTGTCATTATTTTCTGATATCCAATCTCAATGATCTGACAGTCATTTGCCAGAAAGCCAAATACTTATGAGGAACAGACCTAAAGTACAAGACAAAAATCTGGACAGTCTGTGAAAATCTGGAATGTTGAGAGGTATGTTCAGAATCCAATTGGTTTGGGGTGAGTGGCTAGGCTTCTAAGGGCCCTAGTGGTCATTAGCCTAGTAATAACCTATGAACCTATGTATCATGTATGCTCTGTTGCTTCTACTCCTAGTTTAGTCTGAAATCCTGTGGTGTGACAGTCACACTAAATAAATAGGCCCCTTATAATTTCACCTCCAAGCCCATGATGCCCATAATCCAGCAATGATATAAGATCTGTATGCCCTAACTCCATCAAACATACCTCTTGCTGTAATTTATAAAGCACTGTGGCAGCACAAATCATAGTCCACTAACAATCTCTCCTGTGGCCCTTGACTGCCCCAGCAGTCAGATGTCAATAACCCCCCCACAACAACAACAATAGTAGAACAGCAAAGATTTTTTTAACCAGACAGTCCCCAAACGTGTCTAGTCAGTATCCTCTAAACATTTCCTCAGCTGTTGTAGATCTGGTAATCCTAAACAAGAGTTGCTTCTTCCCTCCAGTTATTTTGCTTCAATTCAGCAAATTCCACAACACAATGAGCAGTGCTATTTATTGACAAGTTTTGAGGCTGATAGTGAGACCGTTTTGCCAATTAAGGGTAAATGTCTATGAATCACACTTTTTGCACAATGTGCATTGGACCAAGGTTGTGTTAAGGGGCTCATACTTACTGTTTTGGCTGTGAAGTATATTGCCCATGTGAAGGTGGGTTACTGACCAGTTTGGTCAAGTAAATATATTAAACATTTGCCTTACCTCCCTAGAAGTGCTAAAGAGCAATAATGGAAAAAGATGTAAGTTATCTGGGTTGCACACATGCATTCATTTGAATTTGATAACTGGGTAGCTGGACTGGTCATCAGACCCTTTTTAGCTATTACTTTGACCCATTTCTCCAAACAAATAACAGTTACAGAGTTAATAACCATACTTAACTTTGGAAATAAAAATACATCTTAAACAAATGGAACTGCAAATAAGCATGAGAGTACAATATACAATGCTAACAAATACAAGAATACAAAATACATGCAATAATAGGCTGCAGTAAGTACAATGAAAAGGTTTAAATATCCGTAGGAATGTTGCATGCATGCATACACTTGGTTACCATTATACGCAGTAGGCAAGAGAAGCATAATAGCTGCTATCCTGAAAGCATATGCAGGTAACTTCTTTAAATGTCGTAGACAAAGAGTAAAAAGAAACTGGTGAAATACAAAAAACAACGCCACAGGACCTTGCTCCAGCTAGTAAACCACTCAAGTAGATCAGGAAAGCTAAACGCTAATTTTATTTGTAAACGTTTTCGCCTTGCTACAAACGCTTGGCTTCATCAGAGTTCAAACAAAACATAATCAATTAAGCAAGCTTAAATACCAGAAGGAAGTGATGTCATGAAGTAACCATCTTAAAAAATATATAAATATATTTTTTAAAAACCATTTTCAAGAAAAACTTTTTTTAAAAACCTTAATATTTGCCATAAAGCATTATTGACCTACAACTACATTACATTCAAGTCGTAACTTTGGCAACAGTCATTAGTAAAAATTAAAAATTAAAAGCATCCACATGTAAAGTGACAGTGTATGTCCAGACTCGTAATTATAACTTGTCAACTAATTAAGTGTATACACTTTAAAGATGTTTATGATAAGGCTTTGAGTTCGTGACAAGAAAAAGTCAACTTAAATAACTCTTAAGCCTTAAAACAGGTAAAATATTACAATTGTCATTTAAACCGGGGGCATGAAAGGCATCTGTTCTAAACTGCCACTCTAATTCTCTCAGTTCTAACAATAATGGGAAAGGGCCCCCTCTAATTGATGGAATAATCTGGTCTATCGCCATAAAAGAAAAGCTATGTCCTGGAAAATCAATCAAGTGCTTGGAAAGGGCATTATTGGGATTTTCTGTCCTCATGGCATATACGTGTTCGTACATACGATCACGTAATCTGCGGTCCGTCTTCCCTATATAGTAAGACGGACAGCAGTTACAAAAGGCAGCGTACACTACTGCTTTGCTTTCACAATTAAGGGGCATTCTGATAGTATATTTCTTGTCCCTTATTGTGAAAGTCTGACCCACCTTGACAAGGTTACATCTGTTGCAGAAGCCACATTGAAACATCCCCAACCTTTTATTAAATCATGTACCAGGATTATTCGTCTGTAATAGTTCCTTCAGATTTTTACTCCTCTTAAAAACAAATTTGGGACAACTGCCAAATTTATTAACTAACAAGGGGTTACTCAAGATAAAGTCCCAATTCTTCTGAATTATTGATCCTGGTACACGCTTCGGGACTGACGTCAGGTTGTCAGTAGTATAAAGTAAGGCAGCCAACGCCATTACATCAGTTTTTCTTACCCTAACTGTCAGGAGCCCCCAAGTGGGAGCCAGGATATGGTGGAAGAACCCCACCAGTAGAAAGTAAATACCAAAAAGTTCCTTGTAAGGAGAGAGGGAGATAGAAGAAAAGGGGGGTGGAGGGAGGGAAACCAGGACTGCAACAGTGAATACACTCTAACATATACATTTATGATAAGTGTACACAACTGTACAATGTTCTTCGTGTTTCACTGTTGCAGTCATCACATTTGGGTTGATTCCCAAAGCTGAGAAAAAGGGTGGAGGCAGTCAAGAAGACTAGGGGCTGGCTAGGATGCCCTGCAAGATTTCAGTGGCAAAGCCTGTCCTGGATTTGGAAAAGACAGGCAGGTGGTAATGCTTGGTGAAGGTGTGAACAGATGTCCATGTGGCAGCCTCCAGGATGTCCCTAGTGGGGACTCCTCTGAAGAAACCTGCAGAGGTGGAGGCTGCTCTGGTAGAGTGAGTCCTGACCACCCTTAGAGGGAGTTTTCCCATGTTGCTTGTAACAGAAATGGATGCAGTGTGCTATCCATTTGGAAATGGTTTGTTTGGATATGGTTTTGCCATCTGTCCCTGCAGCAAAGCTGACTAGCAATTGATCAGTCTTTCTGAATGATTTTGTCCTGTCTAAATAGAATCTGAGCTGTCTGTGCACATTTAGAGAGTGCAGGATCCTTTCCCCCTTGTTTTGTGGGTTAGGGAAAAAGGTGGGCAAATGAATGGATTGGTTGAGAGCCACACTGGGCACCACTTTGGGCATGAAGGACGGGTTAGTCCTGAGGGACACCCTGTCAGCATGGAAGATGATGAAGGGCTCTACAGCCATGAGTGCTTGTAGTTCGGATACTCTTCTGGCTGAAGTGATGGCCAGAAGCGAGGCTATCTTCCAGAAGAGAAACATTAACTCTGCTGAAGATGCTGGTTCAAAGCTGGGGGGGGGGGGTGTTAGCTTTACCAACATAAAGTTTAGGTCCCAAGCTGGGGTAGGTGTTCTTCTGGGTGACCTCAAGTTGCTAGCCCCTCTATTAAGAACTGTTTGATGATAGGGTGTGAGAAAAGCGGGCAGCCTCCAGGATGTCCCTAGTGGGGACTCCTCTAAAGAAACCTGCAGAGGTGTTGAAATGAGCAGAGATAGCAAAGGCATGATTTTTAATAGAGGAAAAGGAGAGACCATTGTGAAGCAGGTCATCTAGGTAATCCAGGATGAGTGGTAGGGAGGGCTGTGCCATATCATCTCCCTCAGCCTGAATCCAGGTGCAGAACCTTTTCCATTTGTCAGCATAAGACTTTCTAGTGCTAGGGTATCTGGCCTCACGTATAACATCTAGAACCTTTTTACTGAGGTTGGCAGCTTGATCAGTGGTCAGGGAATAAGCCAGAGCAAAGTGAGGATCTCCAACTGGGGATGCATGAATTCTCCTTTCCTCTGGGTCAGGAGGGTTGGGGTTTGAGGGAGATGCCATGGTGGCAGAGGGGACAGGCTGTGCAGCAGTGGGTACCAGTGCTGGTGAGGCCAGTTTGGAGCAATCAGAATTGTCCTCGGTTTTTCCTCCTTTATTTTGAGCAGTACCCTGGTAATGACAGGTAGTGGGGGAAATGCATAGACCAAGAGGTTGACCCAGGAGAAGGATAGGGCATCCACTTTCCAGGCCCTGCAGTGAGGCTCCTGGTGCAGAACTTGCTGAGATGATGATTGGAATGGGAAGCAAAGAGGTCGACCTTTGGGGTGCCTCATTTCTGAGTTATTAGGTTGAAGGTCCTTTGGTCTAGCTGCCACATGTGTGGGTCCAGAAGATTTCTGCTTAAGTTGTCTGCCAGAGAGTTTAGAGAGCCTGGCAGGAATTGTGCTAACAGGTGTAGTTGCATGGCTGAGGCTGTGTGCCAAAGGGTCATGACGAGCCTGCATAAAAGGTTGGAGTGAGTCCCTTCATGCTTGTTGATATACCACATCACAGTGGTGCTGTCTGTTTTGATCGGGAGAGCCTCTGGGCAGAGAAGGGACCTGAAAGCTGTCAATGCATGCTGCACACCTAACAACTTTTTTTGGTTGATGTGTAGATGTATTTGCTGTGGGCTCCATTGGCCCTGTATGCACCTGCCATCCAGGTGTGCACCCCAGGCATAGTCTGATGCATCTGTGGTGAGGGTCTGGGCAGCGAGGGGTGGTGAGAAAGGTAGTCCCTTGTTGTGGTAGCATGCTGCTGCCCACCAAAGAAAATCTTTCCTTTGGTATAAGAGTTTCCAGGTCTTGAGAGTGTTGACACCAAACGCTTTTTAGGTACCACTGAAGTTTCCTCATATGCAGTCTGGCATATGGAATGAGTAGAATGCAAGATGCCATGAACCCCAGAGCTTTCAGGATTTTTCTTGCGGATAACTGGGGTCTGGTGGCTAGTTAAGAGAAATAGGCTGTCTGGTAAGTTTGCTTTTTTGGTGTAAGGAAGCAATCTGGAATGCTTTGTCCAGGCTTTCTCCCAAGAATGTAATCTTTTGGGTGGGTGCGAGTTTGGATTTCCTTTCATTGATAGTGTACCCTAGGGAGGTCAGTAGGGACTTTACAAAGGCCAGGTGCTTGAGCAGCTTTTCATGATTGTCTGCCTGAGTTAGGCAGTTGTGTAAGTATGGGTAAATTTGTATATTTCTTTGTCTGCAAAAAGCAATGGCGGGAGCCAGACATTTTGTGAAAACTCTGGGAGCAGTAGATAAGCCAAAGGGAAGCACAGAGAACTGAAAGTGCAGATATCCTGCCCTGAAACATAGATATTTTCTGCATGATTCCCTGATTGGGAAGTAGAGGTAGGCCTCTTTTAGGTATAGGGTGGCTAGCCAAGCATTATTGGAGAGCATAGGTAGTAGTTGCTGGAGGGTGAGCATTTTGAATTTTGGTATCACCAGGAAGGTGTTTAGAATAGATAGATCAAGGCTGGGGCACCAGGTGCTCTCTTTTCTGGGTACCAGGAAGAGCCTGGAATAGAAATCTTGGCCTATCCGTTCTGCAGAAATGTGCTCTATTGCCCTCATAGAGTGCAGGGAAAGGACTTGCTTTTTGGCCTCTGTCCATTGGTTTGGAGGAAGATCTTGGAACCCTTTTGGGGTTGGGAGAGTGTGGAAAGAAAATTTGTATCCCTGGGACACTATGTTGAGGACCCAGCAGTTGTTTGGCAATGGTGGCCCAGGTGCTTGCATGGAAGGAGAGTTTTCCTCCTAGGGACAAGTGCAGGTTGGCAATGGAAGGGGGTGGAAGTAGAGAGTCATTTTGAGATCTTACCATGAGGGGGTGGCTTTGCACTCCCTGGTTTTAATGTGGAGGAATTCCAATGCTTTGATCTCTGCATTCTCTGTGGCTGTTGTCTGGGGGTCTGCTTCCTCGGGGTCTGAGCTGAAATGATCTGGATGGGACAGAGGACCAGTGCTTGGAGGGGCAATGCCTACTGAACCTGGGTGGCTGGACCTGTAGGAAATCCTTAACTGTCTGCATAGATTTAGCTTTTTCTTCCATCTTTTTTAAGACCTCCTCTGCCTTGGTGCCAATTAAGTTGTCTTTTTGCAAGGGTGCATCCAATAATTTAGATATGACATGGTCTGGCAAGGGCTGTTCCTTAAGCCAAGCATGCCTTCTAAGGACAGAACCGGTGACTGCTGCCCTGCAAGAAGCTTCTAGGGCATCAAAACCACAGTGTAAGGTGTGTTTAGTTACTTGACTTGCAGAATGCATTAACTCTTGCAATTCTTTATTTTATGCACAAGCAAGAAAGGATGACATTTTTTGTTTGAGTAGTTCCATGATATGTTGCTGAAATTTTAACATATGGAACTGACAATTTAGTGCTCTGACAGCAAGAGTAGCAGAGGTGTATATTTTTTACCCCATCTGTCTAGTGCTCGGGCATCCCTGTCTGAGGGGGTGTGCTTCTTAGCAGACATTGCTTTAATTCCTTTAGGCCCTTGAGAAATAACCTCAGTGTCAGCAGTAGGATTTTTGGAAAGAAGTTTGTGTAAGTCAGAGACTCTGTAATACTTGTCAGGTTTTCTGGGTGCAGGAGGGAAGGTGTCAGGAGTCAAACTGGATTCCAGGAAAACATCGTTCACAACATCCAGGACTGGGGGAATGGTCAGGGGTCTGTGCTGTGGAAGATCCAAGAATTCTCTGAGTCTCTTTTTTGGACTATGGGTAGTCCTGACATTTCCATTGAAAATGCTCCTTTAAAGTATGAAGGGTTTCCCCAAAGGAAAAGTCCTCAGGTGGAGAGACTGAAGGAATGGATTCCTCTGCATCAGAATCCTCATAAGCAGACAGGGGTTGCATGTCTTCATATTCAGATCTATCAGAGTCATCAGACTCCTGTTCAGATAAAACTACTGGGGACAGATCTCTTTCTTTTGGAAAGGGTAGCTTGGCTTCTCCTGATCAGCATTATATGGTCTTCTGACATTTTAAGCATTTGAGACTGAGGCAAGGAAGCAGGTGCTTGAGATTGGGTCGTCAGTTTCTTGGGTGTGGTTTGTACCTTGGGCCTTAGAAACTCGGTAGTTTTCGAAAGAACGGTAGATGTGAAAGAATTCGTCAGTTTGTGTCGAGAATCGGTAGTGCAAAGTACTTCTTTGGAAGCCGGTGCCTGCGCAGCGGCTCCGGACCCATCCAAGGTAGAGACAACCACAGGATCCTTAGTCAAAGAAGACTTTTGCGGCATACCAGATTCTGAAAGGGTCTCATTAGCGGACTGCAAAGCCAGAGAAGCAGGCATCAGGGGCTGTGAAAGCACCTCACTGAGGACCAGAGAATTGACGACTAGCTTAACGGAGCCATCGTCGGTAGGTTTGGACCTGTGGGGTCTGTCTCTGTCTTTATCCTTACATTTTTTCAGAAGATCTGCTGTTGAATGACTTACCAAAGACATAACAGAATTCGAGGACTGTGAGCAAAAATATCTAGCTACAATAAGGGCCCGACGATGTATAGTTCTGGCATTGAACAAAGCAGCACAAAAACAACAGCGAGGGACGTCGTGGTCTGGGCCTAAGCAAGTGACGCAGTAAGAATGAAAGTCTTGATGTGGTACTTTCTTTCCACAAGTGAGACAATTGTTAACTTTTTCTGACATCGGTTAGAGCAAAAAAAAGGATCCCCAACGGGGTACTTAGCTTTAGAAGACTTCAGCTTCAATTCAGAAGATGAAACTCAGGTAGCAGCCGACCGGCACTCATGCGAACTGCTTCTGCTTTGGGCTCCTCAGCAAGAAAGACTGATGTAATGACGTCGGCTGCCTTAGTTTATACTACTGACAACCTGATGTCAGTCCTGAAGTGACAGCAACCGATGCAGAAATACTAAGCCTCTGGTATTTGGGCTGGCCGGGGGCTACCCTGGCAGGGATAACCCAAATTTGATGACTGCAACAGTGAAACACGAAAAACGGTTTACTATCAAATGACTGAAAATCAAAAGACTGAATCCCAAAAAGACTGAAAATTCAAAATATTGAACAAATTTTTATTGCAATGGGCAAGCTCACCTGCTCCCCTCATGTGGGGGGCTGTGCCCCCCACACCCCCTGCTAAATTTATATACTAACTCCAGGATCGCACAACAGTATAAAAGGGGAAAATTCCATCATTCAATATTTTTGGGATATAGTCTTTTGATTTCAAGTCATTTGATAATAAACCATGAAGAATATGTACAGTTGTTGTATTGTGTACTGGTAGCCAATTGAAATTTCTGACTAGATCACAATGGTGAATCCAGGCATCTGGAAGTAGGATAACTCTGCATATTTTATTCTCCATCATTTAGATTTTATGCATATTGGAGGAGTGCATAGTTAATACAGTGAGCCTATATTCTAGTTTGGAGATAAGGATATTTCTTCTTTTTGCTCACCATGTGCAGGAGAGAAGGTGGGAGATTTTGTAGCATTATCTTAGTTGTGCAACTGTTCTTTTTTGTCACTTTGTCATTGTGTAGGGAGAAGGATAAGTTAGGGTCAAAAGATGATGCCAAGGTAACTTTATTAGCAAAGCTTGAGATAGAGTTACTTTTGTTATCTTACAATATCAATGGAGGGATGGTAAGGAGAGCTTGGGGATGTGCAAAGGTCAAGAGGCAGGATTTCCTTGGGTTAACCAGGAGATAATTATTGTGGAATCAGGTGCATAGTTTGGAGAAAGAGGTCTGGAGTTTTTGTTGAAGACTGATGATTGAGGGGTTAGAGTTTAGTAGTAGAAGGTCTTTAAAATCATTGTCCCATTCAATCCCAAACACCACCATCACACATCATGCATTTATGTGCCACTGTATAGAGATGCAGGCTTGGTGCCTGTTGGTGCACATCATGTGATGCCTGCAATATGTGCCAATGTCAGTGTGCTACCATGTCTTCTAAGGGCATTGAGTGTGGCATGATTCCCACGTGGTGCCTGAATGAGTCTAAAATATTTCTGTTCTCAATGTACAGAAGCCACTAGGAGTATATGCTGGAGACTACATATGAGAATTCCAAGTATAAAGTGGATACCTGGCACTGTCTTGCCAGAGTGGTGACTGCTGCAGCTGGCATCACTCACTCCAGTGAGCAGTGCAGGGACTGCACTGCTCACCAGACAGCAGTATGGGTACTAGTACAATGACATAAAGTGGTGCCACTTTGCCTTTGTTCACCAATGGCAAGCGGAACTTAGTGCAGGTGCTCCCAAATTTCTACAGTAAGTACGTACAACAGGTGCATTTTACTGTAATTAATGTAATAATTAACTTCAGGTCTAATTGTTGGACATGTGACTCATGTACAGTTACAGTTTCTTTTATGTTTTGCAGCTCCTGGGCAGATAGATGAAAACAGATCTCCATTCAAAGGAATACAGAACACTACTGGTAGATGCAGGGGTAAGTGCATACCTGTAATAGTATACCAGGATATTGATGTCATAGCAACAGACTTGTGTAACAGTGCATTATTGGTGCTAATGGCAACCACGCCCATTGGGATTACACAACTTGGACACACCTACACTGTATAAGCATGCCACCATACTGTCCCACTAAACCAACCTGTGTGAAGTGCCAGCTATCAGAGTAGGGATAATAGGCCTGGTGCTGCTTGTCCCTCCAGCCCACTATGTTCAATTGTTGTGGCTTTGGCTGTATTGGCTGCCAGCGCTACTTTGTCCACTGTCATAGCCTCGTTATCCCTGCAGGGCACACTGGTCTGATTGCCTGACATACTGCATGCACTGCCTCATCCAAGCCCTACAGCTGTACAACTTTTACATGAAACATCCTATGCATGATACATTTTAGCATACTTTGTCATGTACTACTAGCTGATGTATGTGTTACTTGATTGACAATCACTGACTAGTACCTGTGGTTAGGCCACTGTTTTTGCAGATGTTACTGTGCTACTAATATGTTGACCTATTGCATCTGTACACTAGGCCAGGTCATTCATTTCCTTCCTTGTCCCTTGGAGATACAACACTGCATACGGGGTATGTCACACTATTTTCAATGGCCCTTGTGGTCATACATTTTACTACAGGCATTTATTTGATATATGCTGTATCAATTCTCTCCATTTATGTCACTGTTTTATGCAATGTCAGCCACAGCTGTAGTTGTGATATGGAAGCGGTCACTTTGCTGTTAGTCTGCTTTGACTTCTCCTGCTGGATCTCCAGCTGCCTCCAAGGCTGCCTCTCTACAGGGTGATAAAGGTTTTCTACTGGGCAGTAACCTGCAGGTTTCCAGTGCAGCTACAGGTGGTCTGTCACTTGGGGTGCGGTCTCACCTTCTGAAGATGCTACCAGTAGGTCATGATATATTACCCAGCAGTAGTTTGAGGAAGCACTTATTGCGCAGTGGACCAGTGGCTTCACATGCATACTGGCTGCCTGGAGCCATCCTTGTGCAAATGGTTGAGCTGCACCCACTAGACCACCAGAGATTAGGCCAAATGGTGAGGAAAGCTGTAGAGGTGACTGCCCTCTGGCTGGTTCTAGTTCTGGGTAGTGTTAAAGGCATCCATTATATTACCCTTCCCTCCAATGTGATGTTTTGCTTGCTTACATTTCACTTCCCTCCGCAGTTTATATTCCACTCCTACACATCACAAGTTGTCATCCCCTTTGTGTCTCTCCTTTGTCTCACTCCTCTTTTTTTTGTCAGCAAATCCCTTGTTTGTCTTTGCTTGTGTTAGCTTGTCTGCCCCCACTACCATCCTTATAACTTCTTTTGCCCTATTCCTTTCACGTTACCTTAGATATATATATATATATATATATATATATATATATATATATATATATATATACACACACACACACACACACACACACACACGCACACACATGCACACACATACACACACGCACACACACACACACACACACACACACACACACACACACACACACACACACACACACAGACACGCACATACAGACACACACACACACACAGACACGCACATACAGACACACACACACACACACACACACACACACACACACACACACACACACACACACACACACCCTTGATTTTGCAACCCATCACAGTCTTTCCTTCCCCTGCTGTGTGTTCCTCTACTTGCTCTTCCTCCTTTCTAATTGTCTTATACACCTATTTCTCCTCATTAATGTGAATAAATTTGTTGGGACTTTGCTCTGAAGCTGTTATTATGGTTCAGCATTTTTTATAGTGGCATCACCTTGTGTGTCTGTGTGTGGTCATGCATAGTCATGGGTTTACTTATATGCATGCCTCCGGGATCTGCTGGTCACATGACCATCATCGGGCAATGCTCCTCTTTTATGTAGTCTGTAATTTTCACCAGTGGGATCTTTAGTTACTTAATTTTTGTCTTGTTGATTGACTACTGTTACATGGTTAATTTTCTCAGGGCTGCATCTCACTAATACTGCCTTTCTAATTAATTATTCCACATCCTCATAAATTATGCTTTTGAATCTTAGAGATCATTTTATGGTTTCACTCAAATGGACTTTAAAGCAACTAGTTTTATTCCAGTCCTTCCACATAAGTAGCTTTCAACAAATTGGTTGTTGTTGTTGTGTCTTTCGGCTTTTCCTGGTTAGGGGTCGCCATAGTGGAACTCCGTTCCGCTAATGATTGGCAGTAGATTTTTACGTGCCGAGTTGCCAGCCCTGACACACAACCTTCAACGAAGGTACGCCCATTCACGCATGTCTCCACACAGAAGACGCTCTATCTGAGAATCGAACAGGACGTCTTACTGTGAGGCGACAATGCTACCGCAGCACTTTATTTCCTGGTTTCACTACATCTTTAGGTTAGTCTAGCAGTTGGCCCAGAGTTTAAGGTTGTGAGCTGTAGCTGTTCTTCTACAGGGTTTGATTCCTTAAGCCCTCATTTCCCTAATGCATGACCTTGTGTAAGTCACTTAACCAGTCCTTGCTAATCGGTCACTCCTGAAAAGGGACCATGATTGCATTGGGCCTCTCTGGTTAACAAATGGGCATTATTTGGGGCTGGGAAGTATCAAGACCTATTGCTAAGTTGGCCACTGTCCTTTTCATGACCAGTAAACTATACTGCATATGCCATTTATTTACCCTCAGGAAATGACAGAAAACTTGTTTTATTTAATATCTCTTTTTTAATTGCTTTTCACTGGCTATAAACTGATTCCTGTCAGTTATAATATGACCACTGGTGTACCACAAGGGTCTGTCTATCTTTGGTCCGCTTCTCTTTAACATTTCCACCAACATTCTCTATAAATCCACATAACAGGCCACCATAATGCAATACACAGATGATTCCACTCTCATATGCACATCTGACAACATGGTACACCTCCAAAAAATTACATAGGAAGCTTTAACAGCCACTGAAACATGACTTCATAACTCACAATTCATGTTCAACCCAAAAAAGACCAAACTACTACTTTTTTCCCCAAATCTCTCTCTCATGAAAAGACATAATTTAAAGTCCTCCCTCTTGATAATACAACTATTGAAGTCACTTCTCATAGACAATGATTAGGGGTGATAGTGTTTGATAATCTTACATTCAGCCTGCATATACAAAATTGCATAATAAAAACTCAGCAAAACCTAGGGATGCTTTACAGAGCCAAAAACTTTCTCATTGACAAAACTTAAACTACACTTGCTATGATTCATCTCCTCCGCACACTTCTTTATGGTGCTCCCATCCTTACTAACCTCCAGGCTTCATAAAAATTAAAACTTGAAAAATGCTATAACAAAGCTGCTAAATTTGCAGCAAATACCCCTTTTACAGCCCACCACTTTCTGTTTTCCTTACTTGTACCAAGTTCTCTTCCCTAACTTTTTCTTTAAATATACCATAAGACTGTTTTCCCTCACTTCATATTGCAATTCATGTTTGTATTTGACTAACTTACCTTTAATTTCTCTACAATCTGTCAAAAATTTCTATAAATATTAAATGACTGTAATATAACTTGTATCAATTCTTAACCAATGTTTTTATATTATCATTAATTTATTATAATTATTTAAACTGCCGATGCTTTTGTTTTATTTTTAAAGATTGTAAAATTATTGTTCTTAAAATGTTTTGTAATAATTTTAATCTTTTCTCTCCAGGCCTCTGCTGAAAATGGGCTTCTACCCAGTCTGACTTTCCTGGTAATCAAATGTCAATAAATAAATAAAATCAAATAATGTGCCCAACAGCATTTAACACTTAAGTTATTAGTTGTATTTCCTGTCTTGCAGCTAAGAAAGCATATGGGAATTATAGCTTTAAGGTCTAATGGCCTGTGTCAGCTGTAGTCACTATCTGTAAAGTTAGTGACATATATAAAGGACTTCTATACACGTATCTCTAAGCATATAAAAATACTAACATGAATTCTTTTTGCACGTTGTTTTTGCTTTCAGGTTTTGCTCTAGGACAGTATTTACTTTGTTTGTTGTTGAGATTGTTTTCATCAGTCTTTGTTATACATACACAAATTATCTTTTATGTTTGAAGAATGCAAAAGGGTTGTGAGCTATACTAGACAATAAAGAATAAAATTCCTGTGGAATGAAAAATTACATTTTTGGCCCATTAGTCCGGCCTGGTGTTGCAATTATCATATACAGGTATTCCTCCTCATTTTCATTTTTTTCCATCTACACCAGCTATTTCTGAAATATCAAAGGACTTCACTAAACACACTCTTATATTTTAATCTCACAAATAATTTAAACTTCCATATTAAATTGAAGTATTCACATTTACTATAGAATACACCCAGAAATATTCTACTTTTACATGAGGGCCAACAACTACAGAAATCTGGCATCACCTGTGGGAAACCTTGCTTGTGAAAGCCTGGTATTATCCACTGTGCTGTTGGAGAAGATGTCATGTGGTCCTAGTCTAAAGTCAAAACAAAGAAAGAAAGAAAAAAATAAGAAAGAATTTCAGCAGTAGTTGCATCTCAAAACATGTGATTACAGTTTGGGGGTGTGGCACTTGCACACACCACAGAAGTGACCTATTGTGGCTGTTCAGCCTGTCGTGGTTGCTCTGGTGAAAAGTTATCTTTATCACATAATAAAGCTGTTTCTAGCTGGTTACTAAATGCTGATTAGTGGACTGAAAGCTCACAAAAGGCCTCACTGTTGTTATCTAGTAGTGAAAACATTTAACAGTTTGAAGTGCAGTCTCTAAAATGGACTAATGTGGAATTTTTAAATATAATTTTCATAAATAGATGGTCATTTTTGATATCACAGCATGTTGAGGGCTGTAACAATGTGTTTTTCCTATACCTTTCCATCACAGAAAACAAAATACTTTCTTGCACTTTTTGCTGCCCCTACTGTCTGTCAATAATTAGCCCCTCCAAGCCAATTGTCTTATTTCTTCCCTAACACTAGGGAGTGGGTGGACCAGGAGGGGTGATCATTCAAACAGTGTTCAGGGGTGGAGCCAGGGTTTTTAATTCATGTTGCCCTATCTCCTTGTGGATGCTCAGTTAAGCAGTGGTAGGGAGCCATGCAATTGGCTAATCGTGCTGGGCATCCCTTATTTTAATAAGGGATATTGCCAGAAAGCAGCCCCACCCTTAAACCTGAAGCATGGAAAGTGGTTTTACTAAGGAAATTGCACTTCCTTATGTGCACAATGCCTGCCACCCTCCCCTCCCCTATAGAAAGGTAAGTTAGTCAGGCCCTTTCACTCCTAACCCCCCCCCCCCCGGCCTGGTTCCAGCTAGGTTGCAGTCAAGCCTCCGTCCCTCTGTGCCATGCAGCCAGGGTTAACAAAATATGTTTGCTGCTTACTAAAATAAAAAATAAAAAATAAATAAATATATTATATATATATATATATATATATATATATATATATATATATATATATATATATATGTGTGTGTGTGTGTGTGTGTGTGTGTGTACTTCAGGACCTCTATATCCAATGAAGGGTATCTACATATGCAGAGAAAACAGGACATAATTTAACTAACTGAACTGGAAGTTGTTTCCAAATGTAAATGAACAGTATGGAGAAGTTAAATGTCTTGTTTAGAGAGCTGGAGTGTGAACATGAGAATAACGCTGAAGAACAGATTTACAGAATGATGGCTCAGAACTTCAGCCACTACAATGAATGGAGCAACCAGTCTGTTGAATTTTATGAGTAATAAGTAACCAGTGTTCCTTTTAAAAGTCATGCGAAACTAAAAATTGTATTGCTGTAAAGGGGTGAACATGAAAGGCGGTGCTATTGACTTCTATACCCTTTTTTCTTTAATAAAATGTCTGTCTGATACTTATAATACATATATGAGATAGGATGCTAGACTAAACTTAAAAAGGTCCCAGTGGTCATTAGCCTAGTACACACCTATGTACTGATGCTATAGAAAAGGATGTGGAATAATTCAAACAGTGTATTACAGTGACATAAGCAGACATTTTTACATACTAGGAAAAACAAAATTATTTTGAAATGCTAAATGAGGAACTGTCCATAGTAAATACGTAATATCAGACTTAGCTCATATTTCACACATAACATGCCAATAAGCAGTACAGCTGATCAGTTTCAGGTCAAATGAAACAGGGGCTCTTTGCTACCAGATATTTTCTCACCACAAAGAAATATTTAAAAATAGTTAGCACATTTGAGGGAGTGAGATGCTAGGGTAAGGGGACAGGCTGGAACGCAATGTTGTCTCTAGCACTGAAAGTAGCATCTGTTTGTGATTTAGTTTGATAACTTCTGGCTGGGTAAGACATTGGATCATTCTCCTTGATGTTAGTCCCACCCAGCTGATGAAAATGAGTTGTAAAACTGATAGGAAAGGACTCCTAGATTTCTGGCTGAACATCAAAGATGACAATTATAGTGGCATTTAAGGTGCCACACAGAAGTATAATGTTTAAGTTAATAAACAATATAAGCACAAAGCAAAGGCAGTGCAGTTTTAAGACATTTATTTCAGGTGTATCAAGGGCCAAATGACTGAGTAATGGATGTAATTCATAGTGTCATATGACAGTTAATTAGAAACTGTAGTAACGTATTGTTGGTAAACTTCTGTAAGCTGATTTCCCACTCACTTCTGATTCATCATTATGGAAACCTTGATGACTGGAACACATGACCTGCCTGGTCTAAACCCGGATAGAGAATTGTTATTGAACTTTATTAGTCACTGATTATCTATGATGAGCACCGTGTTCAGACCCATCATGATTGCACTGCACTTTAGACTGAAGATTGATGACCATCTTTGCAGTCATGATGTCAGAACTGAGGCAACATGGTGTGGACAATCATGCCATGTGCTGGATAATGTAGCTAGAATCACAGCTAGCTAAATGGACCCAAAAAGCCCTAACATAAGTGAGAGTATCTTGGGAACACCTAGTAGATACTTCACTGGGGGATGAGTTCAGCTTACATCTGTGAAAGAACTTCTCCTGTATATCTGTGGTGGTTCAGGAACATGAGTCTATATGATCTGTACTTGTAACTGTGAATAAAAGATATGAATAGGAGTTCAGTTTAGACATTTGAGTACCAGTCACACGTTTAGTAGGTCCTACCACTCTTTGACTGGTAGCTAGTTGGTCTTTTTAAGTTTACTGCATTTCTGTTCTTGTTAAGGAGTGAAAGTAATGAATATAGATATTCACTTGGCAAAAGTAAACAGGCATAATCTGCTTTCTTATCATGTAGTGACAGTTAATGGGAGACGCAGTTTATCCTAGGAGAACAACTTTGCTATTGCTGATACATCTCCTGCAGGAGATAAAAGATGAGGGATTTTCTATGACCAAAACATGAGGTTATTTATTTGCATTTACTTTGGAATACCACTTAAATGCACTATACCAATCTACATGGGTGCCAGAACCATAGAGCGAGGGGGGAGGGGAGTCCCCTCACTTTTGCAGATCATCTCATTTAAAAAAAAAAAGCCACAGCTCAAAAGACAGATGCAGCTGAATGATTCAGCTGCATCTATTCTAGCATGTCTTTTTTTTCAATTTCCCGACCCTGAATCACTACCGGCAGCCGAAAAGACAAACAGGTGGTAAACTATAGGCTTTGGAACCACAGGCTGAGGGGGAGGAGGACTCATGCACACTAATTTAAACACAAAAGTGCACGGAAAGCACTTCTTGCTGATAAGGCTCCCAAATGTTAGCTTCCATGGATAACTGCTTACTTCTAAGGCTCCAGTTCTGGAGTAAGTCAGTGATATTTCATTCTGTTATGCTTATGCAGTAAGTGATGGCCGTTTATTTTACGCAGTAGCTCCAAAGTGATAGTGATGGCCGTTTAGTGCAAGTTCCATTTATTTTATGCAGTAGCTCCAAAGTGATATTTCTGGCTCCGTTTATTTTATGCAGTAGCTCTGAACTGATAGTGATGGCCATTTAGTGCTAGTTCCATTTATTTTATGCAGTAGCTCTGAAGTGATATTTCTGGCTCTGTTTATTTTATGCAGTAGCTCCAAAGTGATAGTGATGGCCGTTGAGTGCTAGCTCCATTTATTTTATGTAGTTGCTCCAAAGTGATATTTCTGGCTCTGTTTATTTTATGCAGTAGCTCCAAAGTGATAGTGATGGCCATTTAGTGCTAGTTCCATTCATTTTATGCAGTAGCTAGATAGCTCATTTTGCCATTGGCCTAAATCTCTCTTTATCCCACTATGTTCTGTAAAGTGGCTGGAATTTCCCTCAATACCTTAATCAAACCAGTCACAAAATGGTAGACAGATCGTTACAGATTTGATTGTAGTAATGTTAGTGTATGCACTGCATTTTTAATTCTGTATTTCAAATATACAGAATAGAAAACATAGGAAGTAATAGTACATGAGTTTACTGTACGAGGAATTGCTGGCTGTTCCCATGATGGTGTGAGAACAGTGTGAAAGTTGGTGAAATATTTGAGGCATTGCTTAGAATGATATTTCCAAATTGTCATCAAGGTTTCAAAACATTTACAGTCAGTTATTTTGGCATTATAATGGGCTCTGACGTTGTGTACCACTTGAGACTGCATAGTATTCCAAGATGTTGATGACTGTTTCTAGAGGTCATTTGCACATAATTACAATTGTAATGCTTTGACCAAGGATGTATTCAAGTTGTTTAATGTCTGCAATAATTTATGTGCTAGAGTTTGTAGGTACAATGCTACTGGAATTATATCAAAAAGGGACATAGCTCCAAAGTGATAGCCATTTAGTGCTAGTTCCATTTATTTTATGCAGTAGCTCCAAAGCAGTATTTCTTGTGTGTAGCTCCAAAGTGATATTTCATGTGTGTGTAATTGGGCTCAAACCCTGTACTTTAGGTACAGGGTCCTGCATTATCTACCCACACTACCACATGTGATTCAGGGAGTTTGGCTCATACTTTTAGTCTGTTCCTCCTACGATTTGTGTCTTTCTGGCAAATCATAATGAAAGCCCTTTAAGTTTCAGTCTTATCATCTTTTTATTTGGAAACACACAGTAACACAAAACACTATTTTAGCAGCTTTCTAAGACTATACAAGCAATATTTAAAATGTGTCCCTGGTTTTGGCCCTTTGCCACTCCCCCCAATTAAATTTTGGCTTTTTCCAGATTTCTTCTGCTGTGAAATTGAGGTCTTTAGCTGTGTCAAGTGGATGGTGCAGTGGTAGTGTTGTTGCCTCCCAACAAGAGGTTATGTGGTTTGATTCTTTGCTGGGGTGCCTTATGTGTGGAGTTTGTATGTCTTCCCTGTACTGGGTGGGTTACCTCTGGGTACTCTGATTTCCTCCCATGTTACAAAGACGTGCATCTCAAGCATTTTTTCCTGGGCCTCTGCTGAAAATTGGATTTCTTCCAAGTCTGACATTCCTGGTTAAAAAAATGTTAAATAAAACATTTTTACAAGGAGCTGAGAGCTTCAGGGGAAGAGAAGTTTAGGGCTGTGTATTCCAAGACTGTTTGCATTGTTAGCACAACAGGTAGTAGCTTACATTTGATGCAGAAGGCTGTGGGTGCTACCCCCACAGTATGCAGATAGATCGCTGATACTGTACTATGTTGTATTTTAAAGGGAGTGGATGCTACAGTCCTGTGAATGTCCTCCTTTGAAGGAGTTACCTAGTAACTATGAACCTGTTATCAGTTTGCCATCCATTCCCTGTTGCAATATTATTAGCTTATAATTTTTTAATATAACATAGGCAATTTATTCTTCAAGGACAACAGCCAATTTATTTTTGATGAAACAATGAAATATAAGAGTTGTTCCCTAGGAGCAACTTCTTCATTAGTTAGAAATCCCTTAAATGTGGAATTATTTGGATGACTTACTTCTGCAGACATTTTGCATATTTACTGATATTACTGGATTATGAAAGTTTGAGTGGTCTTTTATGGTTGAAATTTTCTAAAATGGGTAGTTTTGTTTTGTCATTATTGGTTCATACATTTTGTTTCATTGTTTATTGGAAGACTGTTCAAAACTACAGATTTAAATAAAACACATTCTAACAACTGGTGCTGTATTATACAAGGAATATAATTTAATACAGTCAGGAAGGTGAATCAAGGAATGTATACATGTATGCATGGCCCTGAAAATGTGTTTGAAAACAGCCTGGAGGAAAGTGTGAAAGGCTCAAAATCATGGGCAAATTTTAAGCTTTACTCTTGTTACCAAAGCAATGGATGAAGGTAAAACAGTTCACACCACATTACCTTGACCTGGCCAAACCTTTTGACACAATCCCCTACTCAGGTGTAGTACAAAAGATGAATAATGTAGGAGCAAAGACTTGCATCACTACATGATTGCCAACTTGGCTCACAGGATGCAGGAGATCAAAACAGGGGAAGAGACCAGTCACCAATGGAGCCCCCCAAGGTTCGGAGCTGAGACTTTTTCTGTTTGCCATATACATCTCAAAAGTAAAAGGAAATACCAAAGGCTTTGGCCAGCTAAGTTTGTGATGACTGCAAGCTAGGAGAAGTTATTGAATCCCCAAATGACTTAACCATCATGCAGGAAGGTTTGTCCCAAATAATAACTGGTGTCAAAATTATGACAATGCCCTCTGAGAACTGATCCAATTGTTTGGCATTTGGGAACTTGTGTGTACAGTGACCTAACTTTTGACCAATATGTGCCCAGCATCATAAGAAAGACTTTCTATATTGCACAGTTTATAAACAAATTGATTGTGACTAGCTCTAGAGATGTTGCCTCCCTTTACAAAGCTCTCATTATGTCAATCATTTTGTATAATGACCACTTTGGCATGTATCTGTCCAGCCCCATGCAACAATTGGAATACCTTCAGAGATACCTTACTAAAAGGATACAAGTACTAAACAATAGGTGTTGCATGGACCACCTCAAAGATTTATTACTATACTCAGTATCCTACAGAGTGCTTAGAAGTGACATGTCTGGCATACAAAGCATCCTCCGACATAATACAGATGGACATACTGAACATCAGCAAGTGAAATGGCATCAGAAATACTCAGTCCAGGTATCTAAACTGAATGTTGTGGAAAGATGGATATATATCACAGAGGCTACCACTGTTCTGGAACAGACTATCCATAAAAATAAAGCAAAGCTCATCCATCCATATTCAAATGCAACTTGGATCTAAGGATGGTTAATAGAAAATGCACTCCAGGATTTCCCCTCATGCCACTAATGGATAGAGGCAGTTCCTAAATGCTGCATTCCTTACATGGCTCCCTTAAATTATCTATGGTATGATCACAGTTGTTCTCACTAGGGCTAATATACAATTATCAGCCATGGGGATAGCTAAGACCAATCAGAAAATGTTAATTCAAACACCAAAAGGGAATTGGCTAAGTTTAAAATGTCCTCCAAGTGAACCTATGTTGTGGTAGCAAACAGTTATAAAAAAATTACCCTTTTTAGTTCACTAAGTGCCTCTGTCACCCTCCGCTCCCCCAGTCTTTAACAGCTTCCGGGGCCTATGCCAGTCTATAGCCTTTATCTGCATTTATGTTGCAGTACAAAGTTCTCTCATTCACACTTGCGGATTGCCACATCTCCAGAAGCCTACATATACATCTTTGCATTCCTGAGCATTTTCTGAAACATTAAGTTAAAAAGCATTTCCTGAACAAATGATTTTTATCTTTCTTTAAAAAGGTGCAAATTGTAATATTATAAGTAAAAACTGTTCTTTAAAATTATAATAGTGTGGTAATATAATATAATGAAAATCTCGAATTGTATTTCTTCTAAATTTTCACATACATTTCATATCATGGAAACTGTATAACCTGGACATATAAAGTTAATAGTATTTTTGTTGGTCAGACGAGTATTCGCACAATGATTCTCTTCTGAAGGATTGTTTACCACAATATTTAAAGAAATATTAAAAAATGTATATTTTCATAATTAATAGAAAGAATACTTGGGATTTCTCAAGTTGTACAACTTTTAGTACAAGTCTTAGTGGCCATGTTCTTCAACATCTTCTAAGATTTCAGGTAATGTTATGCAGTAACGTGTAAATCACTTGTTTTTGAAACATTAATCATAAAAGGAAACATGCATATGTTCATAATAACTGTACAACAAGTGGCAGTATATCCAATATAGCTCATTATACATGTGCAATGGCAGTGCATTTTTCTGCCTCCCATCATTACATTTCTCATCATGGCCCTCAATAACATACAACTCATTCAGTTATGAAAAATGCAAATGTGAATAGAAATATGAAAAAAGAAATAGTAAGTGACAAACAGCGCTTGATACTAACACAGCAATACATCCCAGATAAACAGTTGGTGTCATTTTGCTTCATATCTTATCTGTTACTAATAACAGATAAGTCACTTACTTTAAGGAATCCAGCCCCCAAACATTTTGTTATATCATAAGCAGCTTTGATTGTTAAACAGAACTGTACAAAAAGGTGCTATAAATATGAATGTGAAATGCATTTTGACAATCTACAGTGTTTTGTCTTTCTGCCATCCAGTAGAATGACAGCATATATTTAACTATGATGTGAATGTATTTTCTTTTGCATTCAGTTGCATCCCTAAAGTCCCCATGTGGTTTATCTGCCCTTGCACCCTGATCTCTAAATGTACTACTTCAGAAGTGCACCAACTCAGAGAATATACAATACATTTATTTTCCTTTTCTCAAAGTCGATAAGTCCTTGGAAGCAATATATTTAGAAATGGAGCATTGTGGCAGGCAATCCATATTATGGGTTGTCAGAGTGGTGCAATGTCCTGCAAAAGCACTCTAAAATCAGTGAATTTTCTGTATGTTTTCCTAGTGGTCAAGTTGGTTGGTTAATCTTTGTGGTCATTAAATTAATTGAGGGGAAGTCAGCTTTCAAAAAACAAACATAAATTCAATTATTTTCGACTTCATTTATTAAATTTGGTAGGCAAAGATGAATAGTTTATCAAAGCAAATACTATAGCAACAACCCATGCTTGGGTGTGGGTAATGCTGGATTTACCCACGGTTGGTGTGGTTTGGTGACGAGGGTGAAGCCCGAGTGGCCAAACAAAGACAACCGTGGGTAAATCCAGCATTACCCACACCCAGAAGTGGGCTATTGCTATTATACAATGACATTATTTAAGAAAAAAATAATTACTTTTCTTAAATAAAGGCATTGTATAGTGCCTCCTTGCTGCCCTTCCGCAGCTGTATGGTATTCTGCGGCAGTTCTGATGTACTGCGCATGTGTACGCTTACGCAGTACATCAGAGCTGTAGGCAGAAGCAATGGAGAAAGCAAGATCCCCGTTGCTTTTTACAAACTGTCTCACTATGTTAAAGGTGTTTAACATAGTGAGACAGCTTTAAAAAAAGCATCGGAGAATCTCGGTTGCTTTTTTTAAAGCTGTCTCGCTATGTTAAACCCATTTAACATAGCGAGACAGTTTTGAAAAAAGCAACGGAGAAAGCAAGATCTCCGCTGCGTTTTACAAAGTGTCTCGCTATGTTAAAGGAGTTTAACATAGTGAGACAGCTTTAAAAAAGCAACGGAGAATCTCTGTTGCTTTCTTTAAAGCTGACTCGCTATCTTAAATCTATTTAACATAGCTAGACACCTTTAAAAAAAGCAATGGAGATAGGAAGATCTCCATTACTTTTTTTAAAGCTGTCTCGCTATGTTAAACTCATTTAACATAGCGAGACAGTGTGTAAAAAGCAACAGAGATGTTGCGTTCTCCGTTGCTGTAAAAAAAGTTATACTAATGGAAAAAGTCCGGGCGACCGGACCTTTTTTCCATTACTATAACTCTGATTTACAATGTGCATGCTGACCAATCAGCATGCACATTTTGGAATATTAATGGGGGGTTGTTGTGTAATAAGGTATTTGAAATGGGTGGTTATTTCTACATTATTTCCTAGTGATTCAGTAATGACTCATTTGAGGAGATTTATATAAGCCCTTGTTTTGTTCCAAACATCATTACTTTGGCTTATAAAAGATACATTTAGTCCATTGGTCTGTAGCCAATGAAAAATATTGTTGAAGTCCTGCTCTAGTTACTTCTTAATGGTCATACATTAGGGAGATAATTTGGAGATCGCCACATACCTGCACATAAGATGATCTTCAAGTCAGGAAGGCCAGAGAGGAGGCAGTTAAAAAGAGAGAAAATAAGAGTGAGGGTAAGTTGGGACCCCGTAGACCTCTGTGAATAAGGACATGGGGACTGAGAATGAGGATGAAAAGCTGATTTTTATGAGACAGGTCTATGACTGAGATAGCTTATTAACCACTTCATTGCTACTGATCCAAATCCAGTTTTGCATATCTGTTAAAAGGAGTTGATGGCTGGCCGCATTACATTCTTTAGTCGCATCGATAAAGACAGCTCCACTTTGGTAATATTTGTTTAAATTTTAGAGTAGGTCATTGGCAGTGTCCATAGGGCTGTCACTGTATTTCTTACAGTCACAAATCCATATTGGTGACGTGAGAGTACAGCATATTTTGAAGGTATTCACAAATCTGGGAAGGTAATTTTTTTTAGATTTTTTTCTAGTATATGTCGAACAAATGTAGGTCTGCAATCAACTGCTGAAACTGGAGTTTTGATATGGGATAAATTACAACATATTTCTGTATGTGTAAGAAGCAATTTTCAGAGATGGATAAATTATGAATATAAAAAACACACTTCTTAATATGATGTTAATGAACTGCTTACAAAGCCCAAATGCTGTAGGCAGCCCATAGCTTGCAAGGGTTTGATCTATTAGTTTTTCAGTGCAGAAGTAAAATATACTTAACACTGAGTCAGGTATGGAAAGGAAGCTGTCCCAGTGAAAATGACGGTTGGGTGATTTGGGGTTAATGCTGGTTGACAGTTTAGTGAATTTGCCTAGAAAATCAGTTTGATCTGCAGACATATTTGATGTTGGAAGAGAGTCTGACAGAGAACTGAGGTTAATGAGTTTTTAACCAGTAACAGAGTGCATGTTCAAACTTATTTAAGTACTTATTGTGAAGTACCATTACAAAGTGATTAAAGACAAAGTCAACGATATTACTATATAAAACAGCAAACTTGATTAAAATGATCGATAAAGAACAAATACATAAGGGCCAGAGTATAAACATGCACAATAAAAAAAAAATGTAAACAACCTTCCAAATGATGGTCACTGGTGAACTAAACGCTTTTGATCTATTCCCCCTTACAATATCAACAATTGTCTGTACCTCTGATTGTATATGTGACTTACATTTTTTTTATTATTGCCTTTTTAACTGTTGTAATGACCACATACATCAGTTCGTTTTTATATATTAATTCAAATGTATAGTCCATCACTAACATAATTAAGTTTTTTTTTATATAGCTATCTGCTTCTTAAATGTTTCAGTTATAATTTCCCGACGCCTCTTAAATCTCACCAGTTTCATGCAACTCACAAAATGTTTCCAGGTGCCTGTTTCAAGAGTGCCACATCTGCATGTATCACTAACTCCCAGAAACATGTACTTGAATATGACAGATATATAAGAATATTCATGTAGGCATCTCCATGCAAATATTTTGAATTGTCTGCTTTTATTAGCATACCTCACAAGGTGACAGACTTATCACTATTGTTGGTCAGGTAGTACTTCCCCCAAATCCTTTACCCATTTCTGCTTCCAGCCAAAACATTTCTTCCTATCTAAATGTCCTAAGACTTTATGAAGCCTACTAACTATCCCCTTTAATTTGATCCTTTGGGTCCTCCCTTTCACGAGTAAGTACACTAACTGCTGTTTTCCCTCTTGCTGTATTGGATATATGTCTGCCCTTTTTGCAACTAAAATCATGCCGAGATTCCATTTTATCCCCTTCCTTCAGGGGAAATACTTGTTTTACTTCTTCCCACTGCACCCAAGCTGACTCTTTAATCACTTGTTCCCAATTTTTAGTAAGGTCCCTTTCCTCCTCCAGTTTCTAAAAGTTTCCTCCTGTGGAATACCTAACCTAGAGTATTCTACTAGACACAGAAGTGAGAACAACGATTTGATAATTTTTCTATTAAGTTAACTATGAATCTCTCCTAGTATTTCATTTTCCATTTATGATGTTCTCCTCCCTTTTAAGAATTTTTACCATAGTTCTTCCACCACTCTCTCTCCACCCCAGTTCCTAACTCTTCCAAAAATGCTTTCTTCCACTTTGTCTTATATTTCAAATTCTGGAGTCGAATAGATTTATACAGCTTCCCTGCAGATAAATACATCTCGGGTCTGGGACTCTCAGCCAACTTATCTCTTTAGCCAGTGCTAGCTTTTCTCAGGAGACCCTGGTCTTAAATCCATTCCATAAAAAGTCTAGGATCAGATTTTTTAGGATGTGGATCCAGTTTTGTGCAGTGTTCTGCAAAAACATGAAACAAATATAGCTACAACGAGAGTAGAAAAGAAGCTACCGCCTGTACTTCCTGAACAAACTCAAGCTGTAGCATCTTCCACCTCAAAATATAGCCCTTCACCTTTCCACAGATTCCTTATATGTCTTCCTTACAGATTCCTCCCTGCATTCTCCTAACCAGACTCCTATGTATTCAAAAGAATTTATATTTCTAAGTATGATGAAATTGTGCCCTCATCTCCACTGGAGGTGTGTCATTTATCATAACTGCTTTTGCTTTTCCTAACTTTATTATATATCCAGAGAACTTTCCAAAAGCATCTAATATTGAATAAAGCCTCAGATTTTCTATCCAAGGATTCTCTGACATGGCAAGAATGTTATTTGCATAAGTCACTGTGTTATGCTCCTTCTGATCTGACCTAAATCCTCCAGTACTGGAGTGCATCAGTCTAATCAACAAGGGTTATATATAAACTGTGAACAGTGCAGTGGATAGGGGACACAAGTCTTGTTCCATTTTTTATCATAAATGGTTCTGAAACACCATAAAATGTCTTCACTCTTGCCTCTGTCCTCTTAGAGATTTCTAAGACCAGCTCAGCAAATGGGCCCACAATCCCATCATTAACATAATTTTGTTTCAGTAACCCATTGAAGCCAATTGAATGCTTTCTCTACATCCAGGCTCAACGTCACTACTCTTTTTTCCATTTGCCATGTACTCTCCAACACCATTGATGATCTATGTTGCCAAATAAGCACCTTCCTCCCACAAAGCCTTTTTGATCCTCTTCTGTTAAATATCATATATATTTAGCTAGCCATTGAGCCAGTACGGCCAAAGAACTTTGCAGTTGTGGTTTAAGATGTAAATCAGAGGACAGGAGGAAGAAAGTGCTGGATGTTTACCCTTTTTGTGAGTTTCTATTGTTACTTTCCACAAAAATACGACTTTTTTAGTCATCAGGATCTCATTGAAAAAAATGCTTTAACCCTATGTAAAAAGGCTCTCCTATCCATTTCCAAAGGCCTACTGGTAGACCATCTGTTCCTGGGGATTTTCCTCTTGGCATTCTCTGTAGCCATTCTTCAATCTCTTCCTTTATTATCTCTTTCCACAATGGTTATGACTGCTCTGGGTCTCGAACTGGGATATTTAGTTCTCCAAAACATAAATCCATCTCCCCATCTATCTGTCCTGCTGCTACTGGTCCTGAGTATAGTTCTGAATAATAGTTCTCAAACTCTTGTAATGTCAGCTTAGGGAGCTAGATTTTTTTCCCTGTTTGTCTTGAGATGAAGTAGCACACCACTTGCACCACCCTCTATTGCCCAAGTCTTATCACTAATGATTTCTGATATGCTGGTGAAAGTTAGGAAAATGGTTCCTGAGCCCTTCAGCTCCAAACTGTATTTTAAGATCTACTAAGGCAATTAGTTCTTTTTTTTATTTTTGTTATACTTCTGTGGGCCAAAGTAGCCAATGGCCTGTTTTGCTAAGTTTATTATAAAGATTAACCTTCCTTTATGTTCTGTTGTGTGGTGGAATTTTACACTTAGTTTATGCTTCACATGTTAGTTTTTTTTTTGGATACATGGTTCTTTGGTCAGCCTGGAGCTTTTATGACATTTTACATATCTTTATTGTTAGGGGAAGAGTTTGTTTTGGAAATCTGTTAGGTGTATGGTGAGGTGATCCAATTAACTGATATATTTGTTTCCTTGGAAAGGTAAATTGGGGTCAAATCACTGGCATTAAAGGCAGTTAAGGTTAGGAGCAGATATGAGTTGCTTTCATTTAATTTTACCCTGAAATGTACAACACAAGGAGAAGGTTCAGAGTTGAGTATGTTCTTGGAATATGACTGGTGTGTGGTTAATGACTGAGGGGATGAACAACTCCACATCACGCTCTGTCATAGATATTTGTAATGATGGGGTCAGGAAGAGTGTTGCTGGATATAAGATGGCAACTGGTGGGTTTCTCTACCAAACAGACAAAAAAATTCCATGTTATTATTTCAACTCCTACCATTAATTAGTACCCCATCATCTCATTTCTATTTGGTCTCATAAATGAAAAGAGGCCTAGCATATTTTTAAAGAAGGCTACAAATACTGAATGGTGATATTAAATATCCTATTCATATGGTGATTATCCTTAAGAAAGGGGTGAAAGCCACTTGCACAGAAACACAAAGGATTGTTATACAGCTTCATCTAGAATATGGCACATCAAATTCCTTGATGATAAAACTCTACAAACACTTTTAAGTCAGTCTTTTTCGTATATATCATTCATGGTAAGGAGAATTACTTTGTGCTGCATTTTGAAAAGAATACAGTTTTACACTGTTGATAAGCACTTGCGCTATAACAAATTAATAATGTATAGCCTATAATGTTTTAACTTCATTCTCACATATTCCATTTTAGTACCAGATTGCCAAGTAATGATAAACCTTCAAACAGATGGATTTCCCAGATAACAAAATAAGACAAATACATATCACTTTCAGATAGGCCTTTGTTGTTATCGAGTCACCTATCACAAACGCATTGCATTCCAAAGTGTAAGGGCTCACTGCATTTACTGAAGGTAGCCCTGAGGCAGTCGTATCCTAAATATTCAAACTACTTTAATTGAAAACAGTTAACTGTGGAAGAATGGGTCTGCCTTGCAGCCCACATTTCATTTTTACATTAGGTCATAAACAGTTTTATGTAAGATGACCAACCTGTCTTTTTTGGATGCAGTGTGATGAGGCAATATCTTCAGCTTCAAGTGGATCTTCTTGATTTGTCTATGATTAATGTAAATCTACTGTAAGAATTTGTCTACATGATAACCTCACTGCCACCTCCATTTCAGCTTTATATTCCAAGTGTGACCTGTAGCATAACTCTATAATGTACATGCCTCTCACAGACAGAGATCAAAGAGTTAGTAAAACAGAATTTTTGCTGAATATCAGCCACTCACTACAATGTGTGATGTATCAATAATAGGCTGATCAAACAGCAGCCACTCAATGTTTTCTTTAAGGCTACTAAAGCTAAACTGAAGAAGAGGGCTGTAAGTAAACTATGCTAATCTTGATTAACATGCTCATTGTATAGTGCACATCTGAGTTACAGTCTAGCTACATAAAACTATACTCGGCTGTAATTTGAAGGGCCCCACATTCTACTTAGGTTTTTGTGGCTAACCAAAGAGGTAGTCATTTGCAGTTAATCCACTTTATTGTTACATTTGTTGTTTATTATGGACTGAAACTCGGTAGCTATAATGCAATCACAATGTGTGTCAGCTATGCTGTTCTCATCTTTCCCGCCATCATCATAAAGCAACTAGTCCTAATTCTTCTTATGAACAGCCACCATCACTCTCAGAAGCAGCAACCAGTTACTTAATCTTAAGATTGAGATGGCATCTCTTGCTCCTGTCAGCAGTTGAAAATTACCAGGTAATACAAGTACACACAAAGTATGTGGTCCTTAACTCAAAATAGTGACGTCAGTGTGAGAGTTAGGATTCCTTGGAAAGGGAATCCTTCGTTTTGTAAGAGGCTCCTCTGACCCTCTTTTTTTCCAGATGTTGCTGTTTTCTCTGTTCTTCTTAGTTTAGAATAAGCCTATACTATCATGTCTTACACAAAGTAGAAGTAACCACCCTGCAAACCAGCAAACACTTAGCTAATGCTTAGAAAAGACAATGGAGACAGGCTGAGGTGTGCTTTGCTCCACTTTCCAGTGAAAGGAGAACTTCAGAAAGGGACATCGGGGCTAGACAGTCCTTTACTTGAAAACATGATTTAGTGTCAGTGGCACAACAGGTAGCAGACATGCCTGTAGAAGGCTAGGGATTCTATTCCCACACCTGGTAAATTGACTACCAACACTGCAATGCAGTATGGGAGGGGGATGTTGCATTCCTGAGTGTGCTGTCTTTCAGATGAGATGCTAAATTGAGGCCCCATTTTCTTGAGTTGGTGGTAGCTCTGCTGGATGTAAAAGATCCCATGGCACCTATCAAAAAGAGTTGGGAAAGTTCCTCGATGCCCTGGCCAAATTTCCCCTAGTAGTAAGAATACTACCTCGGGTCTCCCTTGAAAAGAGGCTACTGATTTCATTTCTTCTGGAAATCAGAAAGACTACCAAGAAATGAAGTTATTCATCATCTCAGTTGCTCAACATTTGCATTAACATTCCCGTCGCTGTTTCTACTCTCCTTCACTCAGCTCCCATTTATGTCACAAGAGTGTTCTTTACAAAGCAGCTTTGTATAAACACTTTCATTAGGCCCAACAAGTCAAAAGATGTTATGGATATATGCATGAAAATTGTATATATGCTTCTTATAGATATTTAGAGGTTTGAAGTGTTCAAATTATTATCCATCACATATGATGATAACCTAGGCCAAGTTTCCCTCAGCATTTTCTGGTACCATAATTCATATTAGATAATTACTAGTCTGTCCCCCACCCCCACCCCCACAAGTTTGCAGGTGCTTTAAACATTAGCAATGGTCGTATTTTAGTGACATGCCGAAATACATATTCCAAAGATGCAAACAGAAAATTACATTTAAGTAGAATGCAGTACTTGCCACTAGTGCAGCATTAGCAAGCTTTTTGCCTTAAAGGATTCATAATGCTGAATTTTACTGTGCAAGAGCACAGTGTGCTGCTACTAAGACATGAAGCATGCCTAAGAACAAATGCATTCATCTAATTTCAGGCAGTTGAATTAATGCACCTGTTCTATAGCGTGGTCTGTAAGGATATTCAATATTAAAGCCAGAGAGCTTTTCTAAATCCTTCAACACTGGAAAAGCATGGCATAACAGATGTTTTATTACACTTACAGATGTCGTAGAATGTATGCAAACCATTTCTGTTCTGGAGTTGTCTAATGCACTGTGGAATAATAAGCACATTATAAGCTTATTAGCAAAGTCTGACTTACACTGTGCAGAAACTAAAAATACTTCTGTCATTAACAGATTTAATGTGCGAGATACAGCCAAACTGATATAACATATTGACGCAATACCATGAATGTGGTTGTAAATACAGTATCTGGAAATGTCTTCATATTTCATATGGATACAGACATCTTGCAGCAATTTAAAAAAAGAAAGAAACTTGCAATAAAAAACAAAGAATGGCTCATGGTTTAAAGAATTTTAGTATGTTTTCGCCAAGTTAGCCCCCTAGCCATGCATCATTCACCTTTCAAATGTGAAACAGGAACCATTTGCATTCCATTTAGTGGAGTTTTAGTTTCGTTTTTTTTTCTGGTAGATGGTTGTGAAAATGTATTAAACATGCTGGGCCAATGAGACAGTTATTTTGTATTTTTTATTTATTTTTAATCTTACATAAATTCTGTGTTCACAATCACAATATACAAAAGCGAGGTACAGCTCCAACCCTTTGGCTTCCAGTTATACTGTTTTTTATGTATTAAAAAGAAAGAAACATCACAGTAAGTATTGCAATGAAAACTGCTATCACAATCACACACTCCTAGTTTTCTAAATTCCATTCTGCTTTATATTTCCAAAATTCAGATTAGAAAATATGCCAATCTGCCTACTAACATACAAAATAAAGTTTCAGACTCTAACAGGTGGAATAATAACTAAGTAGGAAACCAGTCAAGTAACAAGGACTGCTCATTTAGAAGCAATTAATCATCTGTTTGGCTTTGCTGCCAAAAGCAGAATGATACAGTATCTCTTCCTTCTGTAAACATTAGTCATCCACTATGTAACAGTTTAAGGGACAAGGTTTGAGTTATTACTACGTTTAGCTAAGAGACCGATCTTAGTGTCATGGTTCAGTTATGGATCACTGCTATCAATTTGTTAAAGACAAAATCTGTTTGTTGTTGACATCACTGAAGTGCTTCCTGTATCTTTCTGTCATAAATAGTTAATTTTCCTTTGCCGTGGTAGATACTCTCGGCAGAAGCTTCTGTTTGCAGATACTAACAGGAGCTTACATTGGCAGAACATGTGGCTTATAGAAAAGCAGTAGCAGTGCATAAGCCTGCATCTCAGGCAATATGTTCTACATCAGCAAAAATAATATTTTTTTCTTTGCATCATTCTTGGAAATCAGCCCATGAGTAGAGCTATTGCATTACTGTGATTCCAATTCAAGTTCTAGTAACATTTTAAAATGTTAAAGTATAAGAGCTCAGCACATTTCTACCAAGACATCAAACTTGGTTAACAACAAAAAGCTTCACATATTAGTTTTGCAGGAGATTCCATTCATCTATTCTGTAGGAAGGTCTGTGAGCATATTCAGTATTGAATGCAGATCAACTGTTCTGGAATTGTATAGTTTATCATGGAGTAATAAGTACATTACACAGAGGATTACTGTCAGGCCTCAAGCATAACCAACTTATTACTTGTTCAAGACATGGAGGCCAAGAACTTCACCTTGTCAGCATCCATATGGAGAGTATATAATAAAGGGTTATAATCAGAGATCCAATCACAATTCTTTACAGAGCTCTAGTTAAAGAAACAAAAAAAAAAGAAAGAAAAATGCAAAGTGTTGTTAACATTTACTGAGTGCTGTCATATAGACAGCAATAAGAATGTATGTATGTATGTATATATATATATATATATATATATATATATATATATATATATATATATATATATAATATGGGTTTATATCACATCATCGAAGACTGCAAACATCGAAGCAGAAAACATCGAACTGAAGATATCGAAACAACAGAACATTGAAATGCTGTAAATGGGAATACACAACATATATATAAAGAGAGAGAGCGACACACACACACACACACACACACACACACACACACACACACACACACACACACACACACACACACACATATGTCCAACTTCCCTTAAGTTGGTAGATGCTACTCATATCAACAAATTTCCTGTCTGCCCAATTTGTTCCATAGGAAAGGTGTCGCTAGTAGTATGAAGGGGGAAGATGGGCAGGAAATTGAGGAAGAATGAAAATGGACAACACAGATGGAACGTTATGGTGAGTACATAACTTTTTTATTTCATGTCCATTTCATTCATTTATTCAACTGATGGGACAGAGTCCCCAGCTACTGGAATTTTGGGTGGCCTCATGGAAGGATATTTCAGCTGCAGAGGTGAAGGATGCTCTGTTTCTGGAAACCAAATCTAATTTGTAATGAGAAATAAAGGTGATAATTTGTACAAGTTGCAACTTCACAAATGTCATCTAAGGAGGCCTTTGACCAAAAGGCTGATAAGACTGCTATAGACCATACACAAAGGCGATACAATCAGATAACCATTTGGCCAATGTAATTTTGGAATCTGGCTTGCCCAATCTGTTAGGAGAGAATGAAACAAATGACTGGTCAGATTTTCTGAAGTCTTTGGTTCTATAGAGAGAAAAACAAAGTTACCCATTCACAACCAAAAGATGGAGCATATAATTTCCCTTATAGGAAAACTTTGGAAAGAAAACTGGTAGATTAATGACCTAGTTTACATTAGACTCAGAAGTTACTTTGAGCAAAAAAGACATTTTGGTCTGCAAAGACACCCTGTCTTTGTGAAAAACCAAGTATGAAGGTTTAGAAGATAGAGCCTGGAGTTAAAATACTCTTCTAGCTGATGTGACAGAGACCAGAAAAAACGTTTTACAAGACAGAAAATTTAGATCTACCCTGACTGATGGTTCAAAGGGAGCCTAGGTTAAGGCCTGAAGCATAACAGTTAAATCCCAAAGAGAAGCAGGATCCTTTAAAGGATGTCTAAGCAAAAAGGTCCCTTTAGTTTAGAAAAAGCTAAACTAACATTATTTTCACCCAGGTGGAAATTAGAAATGCCAGCAAACTGAACTTTAACAGTCAAAAAATTAGCACCTTTATTGAAAACTGAAGCTAAAAATTTGAGGACAGAGGGTACAGGTGCTGAAAAGGGATCCAGGTCCTTGCTAAGGGTCCAGAAAACAAATATTTTCCATTTACTTTTGCAAATCTTTCTAGTAGAAGCTATCTGAGAAGATACCAAGATATGACGGACCAGGAAGGAGAGCCTGGGCAGTCTAGCAATTAAGGAAATTAAAGAAACCATGCGGTTAATTTGACACCTGTTAGGTCCAGATGAGTCATTCCTGTCGGGTGAGACAGGAGGTCTGAAGTGAGATTCAGTATCCAAGGTGGATGTAGAATTTCAGGCTAGAGGAAGGGGAACCAAATCTGAAGAGACCAAAAGGGTGCAATGAAGATAACTGTGCTCTTTAACCGGAATGCTTTTGTACAAGTTTTGGGAATGAGAGGTAGTGGTGGGTAAGTGTAAAGAAGACCAGAGGGTCAATCAAGGAATATAGCATTCCTTGGTTACTCTCCCATTGGAAGGATCAGGGCAAAGAACCTGATGCACTTATTGTTTAGGGGAGAAGCAAATAGGTTGCAGCATGGCTGACCCCATCAATGAAAAAGTCTCTCTGCCACTTTGACATTGGGAGACCACTCAGGAGGCATCAGAATGGACCTGCTTAGTTTGTCTGCAATCACATTGGATTTCCCTGGAATGTTCATTGCTATTATAAAGTGACTGGAAGAGATTATCCATTGCCACACTCTCATTGCTTCTCAACAAAGTGAATGAAATATGCTTCCTCCCTGTTTGTTAATGTAGCAGACCACTGACTTACTGCCCATCTGAATGGCCACTGTCCCGGATGGGAGAGCATCTTGAAAGGCCTCCAGTGCTAGGTGAACTGCTGTCATTTCCAGGACATTGATATGAGTGTTAGCCTCTTCAGGGAACTATGCAACTTGGACTTTCCTTTTCAAGTAATGCCCACCCTACCCCAGTTGGGAGGCATCTATGGTCACTGTAGCCATGGGCAGGGGAGAATAAATGGGCAATCTTCTGAGATTTCTTTCAAATGAATCCACCAAAAAAGACACCTTATGCATGCCTGTGTGATGTTGACTGGAGTGGTTAAAGAATGTTGACAAAATGACAATTGAGTCGACAGAGTCCACTGAAGTATTCACATATGGAACCTAGCCAGAGGAATGAGGGTGTTACCAACTGCCATGGATCCCAAGGCTTGTAAAATTATTTATGCTGGAACAAAAGTACTTTGTATTACCTTCCTGACCTGGGATCTTAGTGTGCAAACTCAAGCAGAAGAAAGACAGGCTATGTAATTGACTTTGTCCAGATGAGCACCTATGATCTCCAGACTATGCATAGGCATGAGTTGTGATTTATTGGAATTAACTATGATGCCTACATAGCTGCACAAATGGAGCAAGTAGTGCCTTGTCAATGTCTGGCTGGGGCAGATAGGAGCCAGTCATCTATGTATGGAAACACTCGAAATCCCAGCAGTCTCAAGTGAGCTTCTACCACTGCCATGCATTTCGTAAGCACTCTGGAAGCTGCAATGAAACCAATAGGCAGTGCTCTGAAATGATAATGACTGGCTCCCATCCAGAAGCGCAGACATCTTCTGCAGTGCCTGTTCATTTTGTCATTTTGATGAGATAGTAGGCATCCTGAAGATCTATCAAGTACATCCAATAGTCATTTTGCAGTCATGCCAAAATAGACTGAACCATGAACATCCAAAACTTTGAATATTGCATAGACTGGTTTGGTCTGCTGAGATCTCAAATCCCCTAACTTTTTTGGCACCAAGAAAAATCTTGAATAGGTCCAGGATGCTCTCTGGTCTGGGGAGACCTCTTGGCTATCTCTTTTTTCTAGTAGCTTTTTTATTTTTAATGCCACTGCTTCCCTCTGATTGGGTGGAACATTGGGGATTATTTTCATTTTGTTTAGGAGAGTTTCAGAAAATGGTATTACATAACCACTGGATATGATTCTCTGCAACCAGGAATTTTAGTTATTGATAACCTGGCTCTCTGGTGCAGAGACAAATGTCCCCAAACTGCCTCCAGAGGGTAACCATTGGACATCCCTTCAGGCACTGATAGGACATATCCAAGAAGGAATCCCAGAAGCTCTGGTTCTGTGGGCCACCTCTGTCGCAAAGGAGGCATCATCCATTTGAGTCTACCCCTCTGCCTCTGGGGGAACTATCTCCACATGAGTCTTGAAAGGGACCCTGGAATTTGTGAAACCACATTCTTCTACCTCCCCATTGATTCCCTGAGAAAGGTTTTTGAGGAGTTGAAAAATGTAGGCTCATATCAGACAGGGTCTTTCCCTCTTGTTCACATCTGGGAAGCATGTCCTTTATCTTTGGGCTGAATAAGGAAGAACAACCAAAGGGCACATTGATGAATGAAGACTTAAAGGGCTTTGCAAAATCACACAGTTGCATCCAGGCATGTCTCCTAATGGCTATGCCTGAACCCACTGCCCATGAGGTACCTTCTGCTGCAAGGGAGATCAGCCTCATGGACGCATTAGAAACAGAATGGAAAGTGGCCAGTTGAAAGGAGATTTTATTTTAGTCTTTGGCAAGACATGGACCCAGAAAGAGATTTGGAAAGCCCTTTTGTCAAATCTCTTTATAAAATTGTAAAATGTGCCACATAATTCAGCAACCAGAGTGCATAGGTCACTGAAACATACATTGGTTTACCAAATCTGTCCAAGGCCGTAGGCTCCCTGTTAGGGGAATGGACAGAAAAAGTCTGTTCAGCAAGTTCTTTCTTGTTGGCTGCCACCACAGCCATAGCATCAACTGGGACTCCTTCACTCCAGTGTGCCCTGTCTTTAGGGGGAGCTAGAATTTTGTCAGGTCTTTTAGGGAACAACTCTACAGTATTCAGATAATTTCATGTCTGGCAAGAAACAAGATCTATGACTTCATCAGCCAGGGGAGTCATTCGAGAAGTAGATGGGTCAGACCCAAAAGCCTTCAGGAACACTGTTGGCGGACCAACCACCTTTTTGTTTCAGGAGCTACAGGATGTCTCCAAAGGAGACATCTTAAAATGGAGATCTGGGGACCCCTCTCCTTCATCAAAATCTGTGTCCACTGTGACAGATTCCTGAGGGTAATCTAGGTTTCTCATTTTACATGTCTGAGGTACTTCCTCATTGGTATGGTCTGGAGAAGTATCAGAAGAGATGAAGATGTCCTGTGGGACTGACTGGAGATGAGACTGGGCCAGCTGTCCCAGTGGAATAGATGGACAAGGTTCAGAGCAGAGAACCAGAGGAAGTAAAGTTGCTGATCAAGAGGGGCAAGTATGTCCTTTTTCTAGACAAAGAGAAGCCCTCTCCACAACCTCTAAGGCAGAATGCCTAGAGGAAAACAGAAGTCAACAGCAAATGAGGTGACAAATCCTGAACCATCAGCTCCTGCATCCCCACCAGCACTCTATCCAAAGAAGAAGTCAGACTCAAGCTGTGCAATGCCAAAACTCAAAGGGGGAGGGATGGTTCTGAAATCTTAGGAGTCAATCCCAACCCCCTGGACCTGGCATCGAGGCTTCTGCACTGAGAGTCCTCTGGCTTCCAAAGGCTCAAGGCCAAGAAACTTAGGGGAAGTCACCAGAGTTGAACAGATCATCTTTGGATCCAAAGA
>NC_056732.1:397537324-397549824 GCF_019279795.1 Protopterus annectens | reverse complement strand
CCAAATCTGTCGAGGCCAGTAAGGTGCAATGAGGATGACTTTGCTCTTCAACATGGCATCTTTCTGTAGGAATTTTGGAATTAGTGGGATTTATGGATAGGTATAAAGTAGACGGGGGGGCAATCATGAAGTAGAGCATCACTCAGTGATTCCCAATATGCGGGAATTAGGGCAAAGTAGCTGCTGCATTTGTTGTTTAGGGGAGAAGGAAAAAGACTGCAGCAAGGCTGGCCTCACTGACAAAAAATAATTTCTGTCATGTTTCTTGTTGAGACTTCTCTGGAATGTGCACTGCTATGAGAAAGTGGTTGAATGAGATCCCCCACTTGACACAAAGGGTAAGATCTGGACCCTCCTTGTTTCTTGATGTACCAAACTACTGACATATTTTCCGCTTGAATTGCAATCGTCCCTGAAGGAAGAGCATTTTGAAGGGCCTGCAATACTAAAAGCACTGCTTTCACCTCTAGGACACTGATATGCAAACTGGCGTCTTCGGAGGACCAAATGCCTTGGGCTATTTTTCCCAGAAAGTGCCTCACACCCCAACTGGGAAGCGTCCATGGTCACTATGGCCTTGGTCTGAGAGGACATGAATGGATAACCTTGTGGAACCTGATCTGATTGAATTCACCACCTGAGATCTTTCTTGCATATGTCAGTGATTCAAATCAGTGCTGACATGGGTTAGTAAAGTATTGACCATTGTTTTGCTAGCATCTACTGTAGAATCCAGATATAAAGTCTGTCTAAAGGTACTAGTATCATTGTTGCTGATATTGACCCTAGAGCTTGAAGGACCAAGCAGGCTGAAATGTTGGTACTACAGATTATTTTTCTGACCTATGATCTTATAGTTTGAACCCCTGAGGGAGGCAATGAAGCTATTATTGACTTTGTGTCGAACAGTGCTACTATGAATTCCAAATTCTGAGTTAGTACCAGTTGAGACTTGTCATAGTTTATGGTTATCTCAGATGAGAACACATCTGGAGAAACCGATCTCTTGTCCTTATTAATTGATGCCTGGTTGAGGTGTTAATGACCAAGTCATCTAGATATGGAAACACCCAGAATTCTTGCAGTCTCAAGTGTTCTGCTACTACTGCCATACATTTGGTGAACACCCTCAGAGCTGTAGTGAGACCAAAGAGCAGAACTCTAAATTGGTAATGCCTGGCTCTGAGCCAGAAGCGTAAGCACCTTCTGGATTGTCTGTTCATCTTTATGTGACAGTATGCATCCTGAAGGTCTATTAAGCACATCCAGTCATTGTTGCCCAGAAAAGGGAGAATGGACTGAACCGTGACCATCCAAAGGTTGGTGCGTCAATCTGACTTAAGTTGCTGAGATCCAAAATTGGTCTCCAGTCCCCTCTTTTCTTTGGCACTAAAAAGAACCTTGAGTAAGTTCTAGATTCTGTCTGGTCTGTTGGAACCTCTTGGATGACTCTTCTTTTCTAGCAGCTTTAATATTTGAATTGCTACTTGCTCCCTCTGACTGGGTGGAACATCAGGGATTTTTCTTGAGATAAGAGGTGGAAGGAAAAATGGTATTATATAACCTTTGAAAATAATCCTCTAAAACCAAGTATCTTTTGTTATGTCTAGCCAGGCTCTCAGGTGCAGGGATAATTGACCCCTGATTGCCTCCACTGGTGGATAATCGGGGATTCTTTCAGGAGCACTGGTAAGGTCTGTCAAAGAGAGAATCTCTGGATCACTGGTTTTGTGGGCCACCTCTGCTGCAGGTGCATCAACCATTGTAGTTCCCTCCTCTGCCCCTGGGGGAACTTCCTCCATGTGTGTCCTGGAAAGGACTCTGGGATTTCTTGAACCACATCTTCCAAACACCTCGTTGATTCCTAGAAAAGAATCTTTGAGGGGGTTGAAAAATGTACGCCCATAGCAGATAGGGTCTTTCCATCCATCTCACACCTGGATAATGTGTCCCTCACTTTGAGGCCAAACAAAGAAGGGGTGTCAAAAGGACCATTGATGAATGAACAAAGACTAACTCAATAAGCTTGTCGGGGTGCGGAATAACCCAGGAGATAGATGGGCCAGTAACAAAAGCCTCCAGGAATACAGACTCCACAGATGAAAGGTTGCTGGGCAGTAAACACATAAAGTGTGGACACCAGAGACAGGAAGCTTGTGCCCACACTTAACACACTTTTTGAATCCCGAGGGGCCTTTGTCTGACATTGCATCACAAGAATAGAAAAACACTTTTGAAGAAAAAAAAAAAAAACATACCCTGGGATTCATGAAGCTTGCGCCAGGCGCAGGCATAGTGTTGGCGATCTAACGCCAAATATGGCTGCCGAGCGATTCAGGTACGAGCTGTTTCCACATGCACTACCAGAGTATGCCACAGCTGTGCAGCTCCCAGTACATGTATGCTAATTACCCCATCTGCAGCAGTGTAGCATGCAAATGAAGATATATAGTGATTCATGAAGTGGTGCATGCAGAAATGTAAACCAAAAAAACGGTTTACATTTTTTCAAACATAAAATCGGGGCCATGACAGCAGACCAAACTCACGTATTACAATGTTAATATATGCCAATGGCTAAATATATAGCCATTGGCATAAAAAACATGCACAACACATAAAAAAGAACATTTAATGTCATGGCCACACTAACGCAAAGTAAAATCGCAGTGCATCAGTGTGCAAACGGGATCACAATGAAAATATATTTATATGTAATAAAACTGCAATGTAACACATTTCATGAATTCCCCATAATAGTCAATGGCAAGCAAGCTGCACCACAACCATGGCACAAGGGTTGCTAAGGGTCTGTGACAGTGTTCTGCACGGTAACTAGGAATTAGTAGTCAATGCCATGCAAATGAGACAATTAATACTGAATCACAAAATCCACGCCGGCGTAAGGATGTACCTCACAGTGTAATGGTACAGCATGGAGGTGTAGCCTGGAGATAAAGATGACATCAAGAGAATGGTGTGCCACCTTAGCTGTAAGCACATTGCAGCATTGCTAATCCGGGTTGCCTGTTGCTAAGCAAAGCCGCAGGATAGGGGTGTGGAAGTAGCCATAGCTTTGCTTAGCTGAGAGCACACAAGGTAACCAAAAGTGCATGTGAACGTGGATGAAAACACACTCGAAACCCAGTAAATGGCTGTGTGCTGCACGCACCACAGCTGAAACAGGAAGGATACGGGAAGACAATAAGGAAATGCTGCAGCATGGTAATTGGATTACAAATGAGTAATTAACACCTAGGAACTCACAGTGGGCCATTGACAACAGCTAACAAGGCTGCTAGCAGCTACCTGCAGAACAGGAAAGGGAAGGTGCCGTACTGCAAAGAAATGAGAACTGTCACAGCAGAACAAAGCAAACTTGCAGTAGATCAGCTACATAACACATTTCGCTACGCAATCCTAGGTTGGGAAAGCTCAAAACAAGAAAGCCAGCAGCTGAATGCATGCCTGACAATGGGAGGGGAATCGGGTTGAAAAGTGAAGTAAAGGGCAATAGATGAATCATGGCAGCCAAGCGTAATTCAACACCAAAGGCCCCACAATAGCAGTACCTGCTGTAAAACCCATAATTAAGATACCCTGCAGCTGGAATTGCACATACACACCCAATTACACCAGCAGCATTCATTGCACTATAGTATAAAGTGTGAAAGCACCTCACACACACTTGTGTATTCCCAGACACTCTGCACCATTGGTGTATACAGACAGGGAACTTTTAATATGTACATGTTAGGGGCTGCCATAGCTTTGATTCACCAGCATGTATTGGAGACTGACAGTGGTGTGGAGGATGATGCTGACAACCATCTCAGGCACCGGAGGAGGAGAAGAGTGTTCAGACCCAGGGTAACCTGCCAGGGGCTACATGATCTGGAGATAGTAGAGCATTACAGGGTGGATAGGGACACCATACAGCAACTTGTTGAGCTGTGCCGGCTATGCCTCAGAGCCAGAAATAACAGAGGGGAACCCATCCCAGTGGACACAAAGGTATGTGTAAGCTTGAGAATACTAGCCACAGGTACCTTTCAAAGGCCAACTGGGGATATCAAGGGGATTTCACAGGCATCAGCATCCAGGGTACCCAACCAGTTCCTGGATGCCATGTTACCACATGCCAATGAGCACATATACTTCCCCCGAATGCAGGAGGAGTTGACCAGCAATATGCGTCTCTTCCATCATGTAGCAGACTACCCGGAGGTACTGGGTGCAATAGACTGCATGCACATACACATCAAGTCACCACCGGGGGAGCAGGGTAGGCACTACACAAACCGCAAGGGATACCCCTCCATCAACTGCCAGGTCGTGTGCAATGCCCAGGGCATTATCATGGATGTGTGTGCTGGTAGCCCTGGAAGCTATCACAACTCCCACATCTGGCATGCCTCACAGCTGTATCAGGTATTTGCCAGGAGGGACATCCCATATGGCCACCTGGTGGGGGATGTTGGCTATGCAATGGATGATGACTCCCATCAGAAATGCACACACACCCATGCAAGAATGCCATAATGAGGCACACGCAGAAACCAGAATCATCATAGAGCGTGTGTTTGGGATGCTGAAATCATGGCTCCATTGCTTGGACATATCTGGTGGAGCCTTGCAGTACTCTCCAGGCATGTGTGCCCACATCTTCATAGTATGTGCCATGCTACACAATATGATCCTGTGGAAACAGCTGCAGTAGGGACAGAATGGTGAAGGCCCTCACAGCCCACCACCATTGCCAAGGGCCCCACAGCCACAGAGGGACTCAGACCACGAACACCCTGTGCCAGCCCCAGTAGGCAGATGGAGGCATGCCCAGTATGCCCAGGCCTTGGCAAAGAGGGAATGTATAGCACACACACTGCCAGTGTAAGCACCTACGGACTGACACCCTTCTCCACCTGCACACACAGCAAACATGGATGGCACACACACACGACCACCTGTAAATTGTCATATATAGGTGGTCTACTGTGTGCATCCTACATAGGCAGCCCTCAATTATTGTACACACAACTGCCATTGGCACAAGGTAAGTCAATACCTGAACAGTAAATTAAGCTATCAGCATGTGTCGATACTGTATGCACAGGTTCATAGGTACAAAGGTGGGTAAATGCCTAACTGCCCGAGGCCATTCATAAGCATAGCCAAAATGTGTCTGCTGCCGCCACCCCATTGATTAACTAACTGTCCCTTTGTGAAGCAGAGCCAATTGCGGGATCCCTGGGGTGTATCCACTGTTCCCCACCCACTCTGCAAGGATTCCCTGGAGTGTTAGTGAGGGGCTCCATATAATGTAATCAGGGATATAGTTCCAAATCATGGGGAGTACCCGTGACAGGAATCTGTCACTCCAGCACCTTCCAGTTATGGTTGTGGCAAGGAGTAGCTCATTACAGTGTGTGGCTCACTGTGACATGGATTCCCATAGGTGGAGCATATCCATTATGCCTGACTTGGACATGGCTTTGTTGGCCAGCAAATATAATCACTGAGTAAACGAGATGCCACTGAGTAATGCAAGAGTTTATGCAGTCTGGCAACATAGGACACATGTCTGAAGGCATTATCCCCTCTTTGCGAGGTACGTTGGTGGCCCTTCCAGTTGTCGGATGTGTCTTCTGAGGTACATCCAAAATGGGTTATCATACTCGATGATGGGACTGATAAGTGATGAGTAAAGGGGCACAATAACCTAAGTCTGTTTAGATGCGAACCCTTAAGTAATCAGATGGCCTACATAGACAGATGTCCTAACTACTTTGCAGATATGACTGTCAAAGGAGAGATAACTATGTAATGTAGTCCCCACATACCCATTACGTCATCTGAATTATAGTGTCTGCCACTCATGTGTTAATATGTGTGTGTGTAGTTTCCCAAAACGGAATGACCATGCAGTATGTAACCTTTACCTGGAGGCCATCACTCTGACACCCTGTGTTGGTCTATGTGAGGCCCTTGAAGGACATCTGTGACAGCTGGACTGTCAGTTATGGGTCCCAGTCTGCAGTAATCACAAAACACTGCCTGTAGTCCACCTGTGTTAGCCCGTACCTCTGAGAAGTATATGGCAAACAGTAGGGGTCCCAGGACTGAGTCCTGTGGGATACCAGTTGTGACTGATCAAGAGTTGGACCTGGAGGCTGCTAGGCTTACCATGTGGGTTCTGTGTGTAAACCTGTTGGCAAACCAACCTGTGATGTATGGGTGTATGTACTGGCTGGTGAGTGTAGAAATAATACCTGAGTGGGGAATGATGTTAAAACCCTTGGCGAGGTCCAGGTAGTATGTGTGAACTACCACACCCCACACCTAAAGTCTAGGTGACTGTAAGATGTCAAACAGGTTCAGTAGGCATGATATGCACTCAATCAAGCTGACCTGGGTTGGGTCAAGTGTCTGGAGGTTACCATTGTCTATGTTAATGAGTGCCATGAGGATGCGCACCACAGCCATGCAGATCAGGCTACTCAGGCTTATGGGGTGGTAGTTACCATGGTCAGTTGTGTCACCACCTTGGTGGAGTGGAATAGCTGTTGCCATGCGCTAGTGAATGGCCATGTAACCTGTGTAGAGACTGATGTTGAATTGCTATATTAGGCGGGAGGTCACTTTGTCTTGTAGTGTCTGCAGGATGCAGTCTGGGACACCATCTGCCTCCATTGACGCTCTGTCATGCCGTTTGAAAGGGCCATTACCACCTGTATGTCTCAGATGTCTGGGATACTGTATGTTTTCGGTATTGTTGTGGGCCCAGTAGGGGGTGAAGCTTGCTCCGAATGTATCATCAGGTGTGTTGGTGATATCAGTAGGGTCAGTATATTCAGTACAATATTGCATCAGCACAGTGCAAATCTGTGCGTTACTGCTTACATCCTTGACATAGCCAAAGAAGCCTTTGTGGTCATATTCCAAATCCATGCTTATTTACCTGTGGATGTCAGCCTTGGATGATTACATGAGTAACATAAGTATCTTGCTAATACTGGTCACAGACGTCTGCATGTCTTGGGATTTGCTGTTGTTCTGGACTACTGTCTTACTTCTGTTGTATATCCTGTATAATGTAGGGGTTCAGCAGACTGGTGTCCTTGTGTAGGAGTAGCGAGTCCTGGTTTACCATTGATGGCATGACCCATACATCTTTGTAGGTGCTTATAGAGTGCATTCGTAATTCTGTCTATATATTGAGCAGTGTCATCCCTGAGCATGGGGGCTGTGAACCCTCCCACCTCTGTCATTAGTACTGTGAATTTAGCTGTAGGAAAGGTATTCACTGTGTGTTACTTGGGTGGGGAAAGTGGTTGGGAGTGGAAATCATCAGTGAATAGTTCATGGTCAGATCTAAACAGTGACCGGTTTACCTCTGCTGTAGTGCACCTGTTGCACGTCAGTGATTACCACTTCTAGTATGTTTTCACCACTTGTTAGTCCATCTACCAACTGATACAGGCCATATGAGGTGATAAATCCCAGAAAGTGCTGGGCCTGGTAGTGAATACTCGAGTAGATTCTCCAGTTAAGTGTAGGGTAGCCGACATTGACCAATAACAGGGTGTCTGGTAGGACTGTCCTGTTTACCACTGTCTCCAGATAGTTGTAGTGGTGCTCTTGGGTTATGGAGGGTTATCTGCAGCAGCTCAAAGTTTGCATTGCATTTGTGGCTGATGTTAGCTGCACATGGATGATCACAGAGGTATCATGCTGCCCCACTAACTTGGAGGTGTAGGTATCCCCAATGAATATGGATACACCCCCTCCATGTCTGTGCCAGTCCATGGTCAGTGGCTGAAATGTGTGTTATGGGTTGTAGTATGGTAGTGCCAGTGTGCTCAAAGGAGCCTTATACAGGTCCCAGTCACAGAACAGATGTAGATGTTGTCCATACTGAGGGGTGCTGTGAGTGCGTGCATGTTATGAGTACTACCCCTGGTGTTGAGTAGCCTAACCCTCATTGGTTCCGCTATTGTGCAGTTCATGGAGGTGAGATTCACCTCTGAGACCTGCCTAAAAATGGCACCATGGGGGCACCAATAGCCTTGCCCAGCATTCCAAAGCCTTAGGCTGACACATGCAAGTTGGTATGGCATTGTTGCAGGCATGTATCCCATATGTGCTTGTGTCCCACCTTTCCTGTAGGTAACCTACCTGTAAGCAATACAAAGCCTGAAACCTACACATGTCCACTAGCTTTCAAGATAGGCTTTTGGAGTGATTATGTATCAGTAGTCTGTATGCTATTGCTGTACTTAACTGATGTTTGACTACATGGTGATTTTACACTGTATATTGTGATCAGAAAACTCTGTATAATCACATATGATGTTGGAGATGGCCTGCACTGTAGAGGTTCACAGATAGGTAGTAGGCTATCTGCCCAAGGGCATTTAGAAGCATAGCTACAGTGTGGTGGCTTTACCTGTACCATTGATAAAGTAACTGAGCCTCTGTCAAGCATAGCCAATGAAGTGATTCCAGGCAGAGTTGCTGGAAGCTGTTGAAGGCTGGGGTGCTGTAGAGTAATAGGGGCACATAGTGATCTCAAAAGGGCATGTTAACATGACAACCTAACAGCATTCAATTTCCCCAACAGGTCTTGCAGCTATAAAACTGGAATGGCTCCCCCACACCCTGGCTGTATGTTTCTGGGACACATGATCCCAGGGGTGTATATACTGTTGGCCAGTCACACATCAAGGTTTCCCCTGAAGTGTGTCACTTAATGGCTATGCCAAATGTAGTTAGGATGTTAATGTATAGTCTCTCAATTCATGTGTTATGTCGGTATTTCGAGAAACTCACTGGGTGTGGGTGGTTCCACCTGTTGTGTAGCCAAGCTTACACATAGGATTCATGGACATAGGAAATAGGCATTAATGTCAATAGTGTAATGGCTACAGCATTTGCATAATATTTGTGTAGTCCTGGTTCAAATCCCAATAAAGTCAGAGATGATTTACATTTTACATAGTATTCCAAAATAAAAGAAAATACACCACTCCACAGCCAGAGGCATAAAATGGAACAAATTTAATGAAGTAGATAAGCGCTTTCACATGGAAATACGTGCTTCATCAGATCACAACATAAACCAGTGCACCATACACTATTTAAATTAAAATGCCAGTACGATAATCAACATACAACCAATGAGCAGCAGCAAACAATTATCTAATTACATTCAAACCTAAAACAAAGAGGGTAAAACTTCATTCATTGTTTTATTTAAAAAGACCCTGTCCTTTTAAAACTGGTTACATAGTATACCTTAACCACAGCTTGCATATATAGGTAGCATTCCACAGAATAATAAACATTTGGAACACACAACCACTGAAATGTGCGTTAATCACCCTTGCACTTCCAGTGCCCGCTCTGAGAGGTAAAATGACCACTGCCAGGATTAGAACATGAAACCATGTACTCAATCTTCACAATAACCTACCACAAAGCTACCTGAGATGTACCAATGGCAGTTGTGTATTCTGACAGGTTAAAAAACAAAAGGGAGGAATGTGTGGAAATAGGACAAACCGCCATGTACCCAATGAAAGGTATATGCTATACATATATATATATATATATATATATATATATATATATATATATATATATATATATATATATATATATATAAATCAACATATATATATAGAGAGAGGGAGGGAGAGAGAGATATATATGTCGATATATGGGGATATACATATATATATGTAGATATATAGATAGGTTAACAACATCTACACAACCATGGAGGTACATATAAATGGGATACCTACCAAATACCGAATGCTTGACATACCAACGCACGTAATCACGAGGCTTAAAGACCAAAAGACCACAGTACCAAAACACCAGAAGCGCGAGGTTTAAAATCCCAATGTTAAGGGACATTTAGTTAGTGCTTCTGGTGTTGCGGTTCAGGTAGGTTACTGTGTGTAAGTGTGTTTCTGAGGGCTGTAGTGTGTGTAAGTGTGTGTTCTGAGTGTGGTGTGTGTTCCTGGGGGACTGTAATGTGTGGGTGTGGGTTTGCTTTGTGCATCTGTTTGTTTGAACTGAGATATAGAATATTAAAGTAGGAGGGCTGGGGAGCGCAGCCACCCATATGGGGGTGTAGGGGGGCTTGCCCACCTGCTCATACGTAGTGTAGGATGGTTTGTTTGGATGTGGTGGGTAGCCGTGTGTCTATGCGTGTGTGTGTTCCATGTTTGTGAACAGCAAATTCATCCCTCACCCCCTTTTTAGTATCTTATTTCCCAAGATGCTATCACTGAGTATGCTACTAACAACCTTTGCCTTCTTCAGTGAGCTCTTATCTTTCCACCTTATATATTAACCAATCTATTTCTTTCACTATGACTGTAATTACTTTTTCATGTACATACACTCAATAATTCTCTCACTTTTCAATCTTATACACTTTTTCATAACCAATGTACATCTTTATAAAGGCACTTTCATACCCAATATGCTAATGTTGAATATCTATCTCTTTCCCTTGGTAATAATACTGTATTTTACCTTATTAAACTCAGTAGTCACATTCTGTATATTTTTAGTACTGTATATCTCAAGTTGATGAAGAAATTCCTCAAGTATATGTACTTTATATATTGCATGGACTTTTGTTTGTTTGTCTTGATTTATTTAGTTTAAAGTGGAGCTTTTCTCCCCGGGTCTCTACTGAAAATGGACATGTATCCAGTTAGACTAGCCCGGTCAACAAATGTAAAATAAAAAAAATAAAAAAATTTGTGTTACTTTCACGAGTTGGAGTGTTCGGTAATGTGGGGTATGGGAGTCTGAGCCTGGTACTGTGGGCGTCTGAATTTTGTGCATTTGGGATTCCATAGGTATCCCGTATACAGTGGTTGAAGTGTTCATATATGAGTATAACATGGACCATAGCAATCACACATTCTGCCACGACCAAACTTTATGAACAAAGTATATGGAGAGTATATGCCTATACACTATTACAAATATGTGCTATGGACATGAGCCAAAGAAGAGGGTCAGTCACCAACACAACTGCAATGACTGCAAATACCTATGACAGAAATACACAGACAGCTTTCATGTAGCAACACTTTATTACATTCCGATGTATTGCCGAAAGGATTCAAGGACTAACATCACCTGCATGCTATACAGGAACCAATTAACAGTGCCTTAATGAATCAGCCTGCAATTACCATAGTATTAGTCCACTAAAGGATAGGTGTTCAAATAGGGAAGGAACCCTCACACACATATCGATTAAGTATAAAAGCAGTTCCTACACACCTGCATCTGCTATGTACACCCACCATCTCCCCCACACCCAGACCAATTACAATACAAACTGTAATAACATCACAAATCATTCACTCACTGTACGACATCAGCAGAAGCCTTAACATACCTTGTCAGAGGCACACTAACATGGCCCTATGTGAAATAGTTGCTGTTATACAATGGAACAGCTGCTGATGTTCCAGGGTTTGTTTGCACTAATCCCGTTTCAGAGGGTTGTGTGTACACCAGGAAGTGTTACCAATTACTGATTAACAGCACAGTATGATACACATGTACACCAAACCGGGTCTATATTATATTAGCGACAATCCTGTTAAGCGAATACGAAAACACCGTCATATATTGAGCGAACAGTGAATATGCCGAACGCACAAACCGCGAAATTCAAAAAGTCGAATCCCCATAGTCGGCCAACTCCACCTCCCACTACATACTGCCTACCCAAACAAAATAAATAAACCACATACACACACTAACCAAAACCCTACTTCTAACCCTAAAGTAAAGCACCAAAACCCTACTTCTAACCCTACAATAAACCTTACATACATTACCTATCTATGCACTTACCTTAAGCCACACCCTAACCTTAAGTAACTAGTAACTATTGCACACTTACCTTACGGAGCTATACCGCTGATGGGCCAACCATGACACTTTGACATTTCAAATTTCGCGGTTTTGGACATTCAGCATTTCCGTGGTTCATGCAATACGTGTCGCTCTTTTCGTATTCACGTGAAAGGACTTTTTAACATCTAAATGGAACCCCACCAAACCAAAGATGTCTGGTGAGCACACTGTAAGCCACCTAACATTTCATGCATAGCCATACAGCGTTGAGCTGCCCAAACATCCTTGCCAGACAAACATCTGCAGAAGTATCATGTACAAACAAACCCTGCATAAGTAGCAATGTTCTGAAATATAGCAGCTATACTCACATGTAGAACAACATCTTCTAGCCATTACACACACTCCACAGGAGTCATGAAGCTAATATATCTCTGTCTGTCTCCATATAACTGTTGCAATACATCACAAACAACACATCCAAGCCGTCTTCCTCGAAAGTAAGGCAAAGGGACAACGCCCAAGTGGAGTACTCAATTATACACCACTGTTGCCATGGTATTGGCTAATGGAGTAGCTGCAAACAAACCCCAATTGTCGGT